>NC_080162.1:93411812-93687588 GCF_950295315.1 Erinaceus europaeus
AAATGCTTCTTCCCTATGCACAGGTAATTAGATCTAGAAGTCCAGGTGAAGAGGCAAGAGGCAGATGTAGCAGTGGGAAGCTTACCTCAGCTAGCTTGTGTGTGTGTGTGTGTGTGTGTGTGTGTGTGTGTGTGTGTTGTGTGTCCCTCCTGCTGGAGAGTCTTGAGACTGAAAGTAAGGAGGGACAATACCCACTTAACAGGCTGATCAAGTAGGCAGACACATGAAGTAGCAGACAACGACAGGAGAATGGAAACTCTAACTGGAAACTCAGTCCAGGAAGCGCTTTGGAAGATGTGGTGTTCAACAGACTGCTACAGAAAAATCAAGTGCCAGAAATCAGAGATTCAAGAAGAGCAAGCAAGATATAAAGGGAAATTCTGGCCAAGGCAGAGAATCAGGAAAATAAGCATAGGAAGCAACAACTCACCCCACCTGCTTAGGGGAATGAGCCATGAGATAGTGAGCAGAAGAGTAAAGATAGGAGAGGGTGCAGATGGGATCAACATGGAGCCGGTTCTGCAGAAGGTGCACATGTGGACTTTTCTCCGCTGATGTTGGAGGCAACTGGAAGGACAGGGACATTAGCCACTGAGACTGGAGCACTGAGTGAAGAGGAGAATCAACATAGGGGAAGATACATTCAGGTGGGCCTGAATCTTTCAAGAGGCTGAGTTAAGAAGGCATCTGGATCCTCAGGTCTGGAGCTCAAAGACAATGGGGATCACTGACCTACGCTGGTGAGAGGCAGTGGTGGTGAGTTCTTGCCAGCTGTGCCTTTTTTCACCTTGGAACCCATCAGAGGCCCCAGGTCACAGAGTATCCACTATGAAACCCAAGCACAGTGGTTTTACATGATTCTGCCCTGCTTGCTAAGTATCCTGAACCATGCTGTTAAAAGTCTGGTTTGGGTTCAGCATCTGGAAGAACTACGGTTTTTTTGTTGTTTGTTTTTTTGTTCTTGTTTTTTAATAAAAAGGAAACACTGACAAAACCATAGGATAAGAGGGGTACAACTCCACACATTTCCCACCACCAGAATTCCATATCCCATCCCCTCCCTTGATAGCTTTCCTATTCCTTATCCCTCTGGTAGTATGGACCCAAGGTCATTGTGGGATGCAGAAGGAGGAAGGTCTGGCTGGCTTCTGTAATTGCTTCCCCACTGAACATGGGCATTGACAGGTCAATCCATACTCTCAGCCTGCCTTTCTCTTTCCCTAGTGGGGCAAGGCTCTGGGGAAGCGGAGCTCTAGGACCCATTGGTGAGGTTGTCTGTCCAGGGAAGTCTGGTTGACATCATGCTAGCATCTGGAACCTGGTGGCTGAAAAGAGAGTTAACATGCAAAGCCAAACAAGTTGTTGACTAACCATGAACCTAAAGGCTGGAGTATTGCAGATGAAGAGTTGGGGTGGAGGGGTCTCCATTCTGTAGATAGTTAGTAGGCATATTTTAGTTATATTATAAAGGGCCTGTGGCTATGCTAGTTTTTTGTTGTTGTTCCCTGAGCCTGAAATCTGATATGCAGGTGGATCCTAGTTATTATGTGGGGAGATAATGTCACAGCTAGAAAAAGAACTGGAAGAGAGTAGCTCCCAAATTTGGGAATGATGTTTTAACAGTGAAAATTGCCCAAGTGGATCAAGTCCCCATCAAAGTTGACTCTGGAAGATGGGAGAGAGTTGGACTAGCAAAACAGATCACATGGATATAGCACATCCTTTGGCATGCACACAACCTAACTCATGTTTCAAGACCAGCCTCCACTGTAATTGAGGAAGCTTTGGTGCTGTTGTAATCTTCTGTCTATACTTCTGAATCTCTCATTCCATCTGGAAATAAAATCATCTCAGAGCAGTGAAGACCTGTTGATGATGGGGGGAGGAGGAAGAGGAGGAAGTAAAGGAAGAGAAGGAAAAGCACAAGGAGCATAACAAGGAGAAGGAGAGATGTACACTTATTCCCTAGAAAAAATTCCTCCCCAAAAGTTCCCAAGAAGCACATCTCCTGCCTCAACTCTACCTCACAGGGAAAGCCTTCTCTGTCTTCAGACTCCACTCAACACTGAGGTTACCTTTGGATCAGAAGGAAGATCGGATCTTCTGGGATTTGTTGAAGACCTTATGGAGAAGAAGCACTTCAACTCAGCTAATAAATCCATTCTAGAAATTAGCAAGCTCACCCTCAGTCTTATCTAGCAGCCTCTGATAAATAACCCACAGCTATCTCACCCATCTCTGAGAATCAGATCTTAATAATTGACTTTGTCTTTTCTGAAGACCAGCTGAAACGGTTCAAAGCAGCTTTGTTTGCTCTGCCCCTGTACACAGATCTGCCTTCAACCAAACCCACTGAAGATTCTTTGCTCTTTGCATGGGGCAGCTGAATTCTGGTGTGTTCTCAGGAGGTCAGAGGTACTGACCAGGCTGGAACACAGTCACCCTCCTAGGGAAGGATATTCCATTGTGGTTCTGAAAGCTGTGCCCCTTCCAATTCCAGGTGGCACCTAGTGGTTACCTTGACTAGTGGTTCATTTTACTTTTCAGATATTCTTTCGATAATCACCCTATTCCAGGTGAATGTGGAACTTAGAGAAATCAATGAAAATATAATTTATACCTTCAAACACACTTACATGACAGCTTTCCCACAGTAGAGACCTGCAGAGATTGACAGTAAAATTCACATTCAATGAGACTTTCTCTGCATCTAATTAGCCCTTCTCTAAATAAAATGGACCTAACACCAATATTCACCAGCCAGGGGTAGAAAACCACTGCATAAAGAAAGAAAATAAAAACACATGTCCCTGGGTGTGAATGTGGACTGTGAGAAAATACATTAAGCAAGTCAAATACTCAGAGAAAAATTAAGAGTACAGAGTCTCTGAGGAATGAGGGAAGTGAAGTGGGGCTGAAGACCAGAAAGAGAGTCTCCTTTGAAAATGATGGAATGGAAAGAGAAGCTCCTTTTGAGGGATGGCACTTCTAGAAAAGTAGGGAGTAGCTCAGAAAACAAAAGCGTAGGAATACTGTATAGCTGAGTTCTGGAGACCATTTTGGGACTATCAGATAGCTGCCTCTACCCCTCACACCTCATTGTACCTTTGACATCAAGGCAAATGAGAAATTATTTGTATGTGACTCTGTTTGGACAGAATCTACAATGATACAACTGTCATAGAAATGAAAGGAGCTATGTTCAATGGAGAAGCAATGACAGAAGCCAGACCTTCCACCTTCTGCACCCCATAATGACCCTGGGTCCATACTACCAGAGGGCTAAAGAATAGGAAATCTTTCATAGGGGATGGGATACAGAGTTCTTGTAGTGGGAATTGTACCCCTCTTATCCTATGGTCTTGTCAATATTTCCATTTTATAAATGGAATTTATAAAATATTTAAGATAGATAAAATTTAAATTAAAAAAATTATAAATTAAAAAAAGAAATAAAGGAGCTTTGTTTCCAATGAAGCAAAAAATGATAACATCTGCCCCCTTTGTGCTTAAGAAGTATCTCCTTATAAACTAGGAAGCTAATAAAGAAGTTACTTCTGGAGTAAACACTTAGTCCAGGGATAGTTACAAGTGCATTGCAGACTGGGATGGGGCATAGCCATCTTCTTGTGGAAGGCTAGGTCAGTGTGGTTCTTACAGATGTGTCCACTCCTGACTTGTCTAGTTAGCTGTAGTAAACCTTGCATTTCAGCTGCCCCAGTAATACCTGCAGGTGCCTTATACTGCCCAGACAGAAGTTCACCCTAGCCCTGTTAAAAGAGTCAGGAGGCTAGACAGAGGGCTCTAGGGGTGAGTTAAGATGCAGGAAGGGAAAAGGTGTGAAACATAAAAACAGAGCACTTAAGGGGACTGAAGATAGCTCACCTAGTGGGATGCTTGCCCCACCCCAGCTTCACCTGGGAATACCATGGTGCCAAGGGAAGCTCGAGTGTTGTGCTGTCTCTCCTTCTCTCTATGTCTCTCTCTGATGTAAAGAATGAAAACATCAGCCCCATAGTGGTGAAATTAGACATGCACAAGGCCCCAGCACTGCAACAACAAAAATGCAACACTTTCTTTTTTAAAGATTGGCAACAGAAAAGCACTGGTTATGTGATTTGGGGGAAATCATATCTATGGATGCCAACATCAGGCAATTGCTTGAAGAGGTATAAGGAGTGCATCTTTCTCTAGAATAATGAAAGCTGAATTCTGAAGCATCTGAGGAGGATTACAGCTTCCTTGGGGCCATAGGGGGCTCATGCAGGATCTGCAGAACAGGAAAGTAGTCCTTCTGTCCTTTCTTAATTACCAGAATAACCTTCTGCAACCCAAGGTAAATGGACAGTTATCACACCTCTTCTCCAACTAGCTTGGGTAGTTGCAGAGATAATAAAATGTAAATTTATGAAGGAAAACCTTGAAAAGTGGGTCTTGCCAGCAGCTATCTGTATCTGAGACTATCTGCAAAATTATTAAAAGAAGCCATCTTAGCATGAAACTAATGAAGAAACACACACCATAAAAGAATGAATCACCTACATAATAAACCTTGCATCTTCTAGAGTGAGGCCATTAGAAATTGATCAGTTAATTAAGGAGTGGCTGAAGGTCTCAGCCCTGATGAAACCATGCGCCTGGGAATGCCTGCTAATTCAGGCCTATTAGGTGCACTTGAGTCATGCAGGCTGCCCTGGCTGGTGCTTCCAGAAAACATTTGAAGACCAAAAGACTTGCAAAAAAGGCTAAGGCATGTAGTTACAGACCATTCGCCTATATTACCTGCTGCATAAGGGGCCAGGGTCAGTCTGGGTGAAATTGGTGGAAAGCAAACTATGCCACCATAATACCTTGGTGTTCCCATTATTTCCAAGGTCTAAACAAGTTTGATGACCAGTCATGGGAGATCTCTCATTCATCTCCCTTTAACTGGTTTCACTTATCCCTACCCTGTCAGCTGGACAAGGGTGTACAAACACTCACACACGTACACTAGCACATACACACTTTTGCACACACATATCCACACGCATTCATATACATGCATACTTACACAGTTACATACTCTCTCTTATACACAGTCACATAGTCCACACCTTCAATTTCTTGTATGAAATGCTACCTACCTCTGTCCCTTTCTCATTATTTTGTCATCCTCCACCCTAACGTGGACTTCTGATCTCTAACCTCCCCTAAACTTTCCAGCGCCTGACACCTTCCTGGCTACCTCACCTCACCTTGAACATCTGATGCCTGACACCACCTCTTTTGACATTTGACTTCCATGAGTACTCAGGCTTGGATTTTTTTCCCCTTAATTCCCACCTGACCCAGATAAGCATCTTGGCATTTCAAGTTCAGTTCTCTAACAATTTGTCTTGGCCCTATGATGTGCTGGAGTTCACTCCAGTAGCCTAATACAGAACTGGACCTGAACAGGCCACTTTGAGTCTTCCCGAAGGGCATAGGCTGCCATTCAGGCCTTGGCTGCTCACCATTCTGGGGCTCTTACCTCATTCACAAAGACCCAGTGGCTGTCCTTGGAAGCCAAGTTGGTCTCCACGGCCTGTAGAGAGAAGAGGAAAACAAATATGAACACAAGCAAGTCAGAAGCTGGCAGACACCTTGGATGATTGCTGAGACAGGGTTTGATAAACATTGTTCTTGGAGGATTTCTTCCTCACAAAACATGTTATTCCCCTGAGGCCAGCTCTGGCTGCCTTAGTAACAAGATGCATCATTTGAACACAGACATCAGATTTCCTGCAGAACTTCCCAGCTCACATGTACCAGCCCTGAGCAAGGTTAGAAGATCTTCTTCCTACAGGCATCACAGGGCCACAGCCTTCCCTCCTAGAGAATGCCCACAAGCAACGTCCTGGAGGGACTATTAGGGAATGCCTTTCATCACTGCCCGAGGCAAGAGAATCAAAAATCTGGAACAAGGGATTTATGATGGGTTGTCCAGCAGTGCTGAATGACACAGGGAAAGACTGCAGCTCTCAGCTAAGGCTCTGAGTGGCCTTCAGCCTGTCAAGACCCCAGAGAGCTGTCTCTTTCTTGATCCTGACCCTAGCCCCATCACCCAGTCCACTTTGCTCCATTTTTTTAATTTATTATTTCTTTATTGGGGAATTAATGTTTTACATTCAACAGTAAATACAATAGTTTGTACATGCATAACATTTCCCAGTTTTCCATATCACAATACAACCCCCACTAGGTTCTCTGTCCACTTTGCTCTTTTCCTTGCATACAGTATGTGCCATTTCTATACTTGAAAAACTATCAGTTTATTTCTTAGTCTGTTTCCTCTACCTGGCTGGGATCTCCATGAAGTCAATGGCTATGCCTGGTTTGGTCATAGTTGTACTCCAGGACACTATATATTGCAGCCAGTACATAGTAAGTATTCAATACACATTGCTGAGTAGAAGGAAGTGGTGGTGGGCATGGCAGATAGGAACCCATGATTTGCTTTTCATAGGTATTGATGAGTAGTGTTTCCTGCTTCACATAGAAAGCTAAAAGCTGGAAAGAAGTAGAAAGGATTGAAAATTCTCAAGCATCAATAAGAATAGTTACTGGGCCCAGTCATAGTGCACCTGGTAGAGCACACTTGCTCTGATCTGCAAGGACCCAGTTTCAAGCCCCTGGCCCATATGCAGAGAGGAAGCTTCAGAGGTGGTGAATCAGTGCCGCAGGTGTCTCTTTCTCTCCCTCCGCCCCACCTCTTGATTTCTCTCTGTCTCTAGGCACTAAATAAATAAATAAAATATTTTTAAAAGGAGATTCACAGTCTAACTGTGTCCAGCACTTACTAGGTGCCAGACAAGGCAACAGGCAATCTATAAACCTGGAAAGGAGTAACCAGATTGTACTCATATTTTATTCTATTTTATTTTTATTTATAAAAAGAAAACACTGACAAAAATGCAGGAGAAGAGGGGCCCAACTCCACACAGTTCCCACCACCAGAACTCCGTATCCCATCCCCTCCCCTGATAGCACATTATACATATAAGACCAGTGTTTTCATCAAAATGGGATCATGCGATACACTTCAGGATATAACTCACACTTCTGATTTATCTGTGTCTCAAAAATAACTGTCCTCATTGGCACAGAGTTACCTGATTCATTCTTTTGAAGAGATGAGGTGATTGCCTGCTCCCTGTGTGGGAACCCAGGTCACTACACTGGCATCACCCAACAAGGAATGGAGAACATAAAATAGAGTGATGGAGCCTGTATGAACTCTGGCACCCTAGTTCTCAACTGGCACAAGGTAGGAACAGAGACTTGTCCTGGGCCACATCAGGTTGAATGGCAAAGACTGTCTTCCAGCCTAGAAATAAAGTGTCATTTCCTATATGAACTGATGGGGACTAGAATCTGAGGCTAAACGGAGCTGTTCAATCACTCTGGTTTCAATGCATAAAGTGCAGATAACACATGCCCTCTCTTATCTGCCAAGTTATATAAAATAGTTGTTAAGTCCTCAGTCTTAAGAGCAGAAAGTACACAAAGTAGTGCCCACACAAGTTCCAGGCCTTTACCATGAAGCAGAAATGGGAAAAGTCCCCTCCAACCCATTGCAGATTCCACCTTGGCTTCTCAACTCACCCACATTCTTGGAGCCTGGGAGTTTCCTCTAACCACATAAGCCCTCCATTTCTTCAAAAGCCCACAAAATTCTCTCTTCCCCAAGACAAGTGATTTCTTTCTGAAAACAGCTCAGTAGCTCTCTACCTTGGGAAGACCAAGCAATCTCCTACTGCATCCATAAGAAAGGGCTCATAGACAGAAGTTGAGAAAGAAGGACAGAGAAGGAAATGCAAAGCAGAATTTAACTGAGTTTGGAGTATTGCACCAAAGTAAAAAATTCGGGGGAGGGTGGCATTCAATTTTCAGTTCCACTTTAGGGTTTGGGGATAGGGACACAGACCTTTGGTGGTGGGAATGGTGTTAATATATAATCCTATTAATTTATAGTCTTATAAATCATTATTTAATCAATACAAGAGGAAAACAGATTGAATGTCATGAGCCTTTTAATACACAGACTTCAGTTTGGGGTATATATTACTTCAATCTAAGCACTTAAGGTTTCAAATTAGTAAACTGATTGAATTTTAACAACAGACTTAAATTGTTAATGCATTTATAATAATAACTTTTTTCTTGAAATATTAAATCACCTGTAATCTTAGACCAGGGAGACCAAAAACAAGTGGGTTTGTCAGTATATAAGATACAGTTATTTGTAAATAACATTAAATGACATAAATCATGGTAAGGTCTTGTATGGTACAACAAATACTAACCATAGGATTTTCAAAGTAAACAAAGTTCACAAATAACTTGGTTATAATAAGTATGATCCTATTTCCTTCTTAAACTCTAAGACAGCAAGGAAACTCCCTCATTCTCTATAAAACCTGTATTTCTCCTAGTTCTGGAACCTCTGGGGCTTTACTCATTTTCCTTCATGCTTCTCTTTATCCATACCTTCAGATACTGTAGCTGCTAATCTCAGCCAAATCAATGCAACCATTGACATCTTGAAATGTTTCACATCAGACAGTGTCCAGAGAAGCTAGGCCTGAGATATCAACCCTTCAGCTACAACACTCTGATGAGACTGTTCCTAGCTCCTAGGACACATTAGTTTCATTTCAGGTGGCACACCTCCTAACAAAGTTACAGAACCTAGATAAGACCAGGGCCCATGAGATAGGGCACATGTGCACATGTATCCATAAATTAGAGGAAAATACCTTAAAGTAAAAGTGTTTAATAGTCTGCAGTGACTCAATAAGTGTAGCATGCAATTAGAAAAACCTAAAAAAGACACCATAAAGTATTTAATCAAATAGCTTCTACTTAGGCCTAGATAACCTTCTCACCTACTCCCTATTTCAATTACCTCAATCACTCCAAAGATAACCTTGTCAGATAAAGTAAGGACTACAAAAGCTGGATAAGGGTAAGAGATCATCACACTTTAATGATGGCTCTTTTGGTAACTACCAGGACACCCAGTGAGATAGATATATTGGCCTAGACCCACATAGATATATTGGCCTAGACCTCTAATAGATCCCTCTCTCCACCATCGTTGGTCATCTCCATCAGGAACAACATCAGAAACCCTCTTGTGGGCCTCTACAGGACCTTGCCCTCAATGTAGAACAACAACATGGAGCCCCACTCTCCGAAGGGAGGCTGGGTCAACATACTCTGCTGCTCTAGGTAGAATGGTGCCAAAATGAGCGCAACCTAGAATGTCCCTAGCTATGACCATGGAATGTAAGCTCAGACTGACAGAGATGCAGAGGTTACACAGGCTCCTATGCTAAATACGAATAGACACAGGCCCTAGGTCAGATAAATGGGTTTACACTTAATGGTATTTATATACTCTTCCCATATTTGGGAGCTACTCTCCACCCTGATCCATCTTTCTAGTCCTAGTCCCATCTTCCCAGATAATACTTTCAGCCTACCTGCATGTTAGCTATCAGGGTCAGGCAAAAATTAGTAAAGTCATGGGCCCCTTGGAATATACTTAAAGTAGACTTCCTAGCTTCTTCAAACATGAAGACCCCAAATCTCATCTGCTATACTCTTCCCCCTTTATGTTCCTGATTATTTAACAATTTGTTCTGCTTTATATCTTAATGCTTTTCAGCCACTACTATGATGCCAACCTGACTTCCCTGGGCAGACAACCTCACCAGTGTGTCCTGGGACCCCCTACCTCCCCAGAACCTTACCCCCCTAGGGAAGATAGAAACAGGCTGGGGATATGGATTGACCTGTCCATGCCCATGTCCAGTGGAGAAGCAATTACAGAAGCCAGACCTTCCACCTTCTGTACCCCATAGACATCT
The DNA here is from genome assembly GCF_950295315.1 of Erinaceus europaeus. Lineage (NCBI taxonomy): Eukaryota > Metazoa > Chordata > Mammalia > Eulipotyphla > Erinaceidae > Erinaceus > Erinaceus europaeus. The sequence goes on from NC_080162.1 coordinate 93,421,709, forward strand.
TTGGTCCATACTTCCAAAGGGATAAAGAATAGGGAAGCTTCCAATGGAGGGGAGGGGATACAGAACTCTGGTGGTGGGAATTGTATGGGATTGTGTCCGTCTTATACCACAATCTTGTTACCTTGTAGATCATTATTAAATCATTGATAAAAAAAAAATTCACTAAGCATAAAAAAAGAAAGGGGTTCTGATATATACATAACAAACAAACAAAAATACCTTCGGCCTCATTTTACAAACTTGGTAAAGATGTATCTCCAACAGAAGATAAGGGACTTAGAGAGGGGCTCACAGACTCTGGACAGGACAGGGCAAGAGGGATAAGTGTCTGGTTGGTGAAGAACAAACACCTGGGGAAGGGCAGTACAGCCACCTATCCCAGCACTCCACCTCTGGAATATCTTTAGAAGCCTGGGGTGGAGGGATGGAAGTGGATACAATTTCTCTGAGAAAACTCTGGGACCAGTCACTTCCTTACCTACATAACTTGCAGCTCAGTGGTTTCCTAATGCTCAAGTGGAGGGTACCGGTGACATGCTCATCAGATCTGCACAGGATACAGAACTGAGAGGATGACAGAAACCCCACGCTACACGCAACATAAAGAAATCAGTTTAGTGGGGCTGGGTGGTGGCACACCTGGTTAAACACACACAATATGCAAGGGCCTGGTCCGCACCTGCAAGGGGAAAACTTCATGAGTGGTGAAGCAGTGCTGCAGGTGTCCCACTTCCTTCTCGATTTCTGGCTGTCTCTATCCAATAAATAAATAAAGGTAATTAAAAAATAAAAATAAATAAAATAAAATAAAAATCAGTTTAGCTAATCTGAACTTCATGTCCTATAGCTGGTTTCTAGGGGTAGAAGGGTGAAAGGTGAGTAGAAACTTGAAAACACCACTAAGTAAAGACCATGATGGAGCAAAGAGCAAGCAGGCCATTATTCTCCCCTGAGAACTACAATTTTGCTTGGTGAGGGACAACACAGACTGGGGCTTGGTGTTAGTATGGGACATTTAAGTAAGCAGGAATCTGCAGAAGCCAGGAAAACATATGTGTCTTCAAATACATGAAATGACATGTACATGAATTTTAAATTGTTCTATGTAGCCTCTGGGAGTTGATTCAGGATCAAGATCTTCAGACATCAGAGAGGTAGATACTAATACAATACAAGAAAGAATTTTCTCACTCTATAAGGACAGCAGTAGTCCTCAGATAATGTTGTTGGGATCAACATCATTTATTGTGACACTAAACAGCCCTGGTAGGTGTTATATTAAATGACATTATTCAAGAACCTGCTTTCACTATAGGCCATTTCACCTGAAGTTGCAGTTTCCAACAACCTATCTATGATGTTAAATGAGAATTTGGTGCAGTTCAAGATGGAATGGAGACCTTAGGAGTGTGGAGGTCTCCTCACAGGAAATACCCAAGTGCAAGGCATTAAATTAGCAGCATGGAGGCTGATGATGAGTGACAGGTAAGACTCCGTTGTGTGTCTTCCTCTGCAGCAATGATTCTCCAGTCTGGCTTCATGTAAGCATCTCCTAGGGAGCTTTAAAAATGCATATCCTTGGGAGCCGGGGGTAGCACAGTAGGTTAAGCACACATGACACAAAGCACAAGGACCCTGCATAAGGATCCCGGTTCGAGCCCCTGGCTCCCTACCTGCAGGAGGGTCGCTTCATGGGTGGTGAAGCAGGTCTGCAGGTGTCTACCTTTCTCTCTCCCTCTCTGTCTTCCCTTCCTCTCTCGATTTGTCTCTGTCCTACCCAGCAACAACAACAGCAATGGCAACAATAGCAATAATAACAACAAAGGCAACAACATGGGAAAAAATAGCCTCCAGCAGTAGTGGATTCATAGTGCAGGCACTGAGCCTGTGCAATAACCCTGGAGTCAAAAAAAAAAAAAAAAAAAAAAACCCTATCCTTGGGCTCCAATTCCCAAGCACCCAAATTCTTTGGTAATAGGGTAGATGAGATTCTGTGTTTTTTAACTTTATTTATTTATTTATTTTCAGAGCTCCTGCCCTAACTCTTGGGAGGCTAGGAGTCCTACTGTAGAACATGAAATTCTGCAAATCTGAACGTGTGGTTGCACCTGTGCTGGTGAGAGGATTTCTGTGTGTTCTCAAGGCAGCCAGGAGCGCAGTCTGGCTCATCTGCCAGAACATGGCACGGCACAGGGGAAAGCCCTTACTACTCCCAGGAGTCTTTCCACCTGGTCTCAGACTAATACACAGAAGATATTGATGGAGAGAATTGATTGGAAAACCCCACAGGATAACTGGCCAACTTTCCTGTCCTACTTTCCCTCACCAATTAAGCATCAGCTAATTTGTTAAGCCTCCTTTCCCCACACAGAGATAAATAGCACTTGGCTACAGCCTTTTTCCAGAGGGTGCAGCTCACACAGAAGCTGGGATAGATGGTGAGAAAAAGAAGCTACTGAGGATTTAGCAAGAAACCTAGCCCCCGCCCCTAATTACTGCAGAACTGTTAGCTCTGTGGAAAGAGCCCTAAGGGCTTACAGTTCAATGGGCAGTGTCCCTTGCAGCATCACTAAGTCCTTCCTATGCCCTGTCCTTTTTCTTTTTCTTCTCCAGTCATGTCTGAGGCAGGTGGAGACAAGGGCCTCTCTTACTCCCCTGACAGAGCAGGGTAAGGAGGAAGCAGGCAAGCAGAGCACACTCAAATCCCAGTCCTGCCACTGCTGAGCTGAGTGTCCCCGGGTGAGCTATTCCACCTCTCAGAGCAGCAGTTCTGTGCCTATAAGGCATTTCAATGCCAACAGCACTGTGGATGCCCTGCCCACGTGCCCCTCCAACCCCGTTGAACACAACGGCTACCCATGTGCCCCATGCCCTGGGGTTCAGACTGTCGGAACCCTGCTTGTACACTCAGGGTGTACAGCAATTTACATGGCTAAACAAGGGCTGAAGGTGTACAAATGCAAATCTTTGCTGCCCTGGCCCCCATGGGAACTGCTCCCAGTGTGGTTTCAGCTGTTTCCAGACTTCTGATGGGAGCTAAGCCAAGATGATTTCTCTTCCTGGATTGCACACTCTACTTAGGCTTTTCTCACTTCTGTGGTTCATGTTCCCACACTTCTGTATTTCCTTTTCTTCTTCCTCTTCTTCTTCTCCTTCTCCTTCTCTTCCTCTTCCTCCTTCTCCTCCTCCATCTCCCCCTCCTCCTGCTCCTCCTCCACCACCACCTCCTCTACTTCTTCCTCCTTTTTTTTTTTTTTAATTGCTCCAAAGTACTAGCTAGCTATGTCACTGGAAAGAGTACCTGCTTTACCATGCCTGCAAACCAGGTCCCAGCCTGGTCCTCACCAGGACACCAGGAACTTCAGGGATGTAGGGTATTTGTTCCTCTGCCTTTGTCTCTGCCTCTTGGTCTGTACCCCCCCCCCCAAAAAAAAAACATAACTGGCCCAGATTGGTGAAATTCCAGAAATGACAAAAATAATAAATTAATCTTCCTTGAAACACATGTTAATAACCCAATGTTATACATATCTTCGCATCAATGTATGCTTTTGGGTTATCCATCCTGAGATAAACACCTCTCACCTTGGGGTAATGGTAAGAATTAAGTGAAATTATTTGAGAAGCTTCCAGTGCAGAAAAGCACTAACAGTGAATGATCAGTTCACACAAAATTCTTCTCCTTCCTTCCCATGCCAATTATCACTTTTGAATTAATAGAAGTGCATAACCTCACTCATTCAAAAGACTGAGCCTCACATATATTAGCAGTTGGCCTACCTCTCCTACATCTGAGTGTGAGCCAAAAGCCTTACCCATGCCACCAGAGGGCCACTAGTAGCAAGCACAACAATCAGCACACCATTGCAAGTATGTGAGAACTACCTCCTCCACTCAGTCTACAGATAGTTATGACTCCAGGTCTCCTCTCGCCTCATCTTGGTCATGGTGTGGGACTATCGCTGCATCTGCAGTAAAAAGTGTTAAGGCAAGTAGGCAATGAAGAGAAGCCTTTTAAATGTAGTTGGGGAGGGTAGTAGAAGAGCTTGGCCTTCTGCTAAGGTTGGGCATCCCATTACACACCTTTAACAAGTACGGAGGCCAGTATTCTGCAGTTGGATTTGTTTCTTGGAGGTGAGCACCACAACTGTGTAATAACCCTCAAAATAATGCAGCCACAGGCAACAGAGATCCAAGCAATTTCCGGAACCCCATGCAGACGCTCTAGGAGCTGGATCTAGGTCTCAATGAACCTAAAGAACTCCTTCAATCACACGATCTTGACTATTGTTGCTGAGTCCCACCCTCGAGATCTTGCCAAACACCCATGTGCCTGGCTTCTGTGGCCTATCAATAAATTGGAAAGTAAAGAATTTCAAAAGAACTGAGAACTGTCAGAGGACTGTGCTGACTTCTGTCCTGTCCCTCTTTCAAAAGAAGAGGCGATCCATGATGCTTACATGGCTAGATGGCATCTAGTCCATGAAAAGTCATGAGATGGTGGCCACTGGCAGCCACTGAAGTAGAGCTGAGAGGTAGAGGTGGATGCTTACACATGTCCTGAGACTTCATTGAGAGAACAGTGTGTTAGTAAAGGAGGTGGGAGGCAGATACTCTTCCCACACAACTTTGATTTCTATAAGATGAAATCAAACAACAGGAAAGAGGCCTCTTGTCTGAGAGCAGCAGCCTCCATCTAAACTTCAGAGGTGGGAGGGCTCAAAGTAGCTCACAGAATAGATGACACAATTTACCATGCACCAGGTGAGCCCCTGGCCACCACATGGAAGCACCTGCAGGGAAGAAGCTTCACAAGTCGTGGAGCAGTAGTGCCATGGCTCTTCCTCTATATGTCTCCCTCTCTGTCTCTCACTGTTGTGACACAGCATGCTAATCAGGATTTTAAGGTTTAATTAGCATACGGCTGATGTCAGGCTGAGGGGCTTACATAAACCAAGTGATTTAAGGGTAAAGCTGGTGGAAGTCGGTCTCTTTTCCTTGGCGATCTCAGTGCCTTGCAGGCTCCCCAGGACCCTTCATGTTGCCTCTCACAAGAGACTGAAAGTGTGTAGCCAAGCTCCAAGTAAATTCAGCTTAAAAGACTCTCCTCTTGTTCAACAATTTGTTTGGCTTTGTATGTTAACTCTCTTTTCAGCCACCAGGTTCCAGATGCTAGCATGATGCCAACCAGACTTCCCTGGACAGATGACCTCACCAATATGTCCTGGAGCTCCACTTCCCCAGAGCCCTACCCTACTAGGGAAAGATAGAGGCGGTCTTGGAGTATGGATCAACCAGTCAATGCCCATGTTCAGTGGGGAAGCAATTACAGAAGCCAGACCTTCCACCTTCTGCATCCCACAATGACCTTGGGTCCATACTCCCAGAGGGATAAAGAATAGGAAAGCTATCAGGGGAGGGGATGGGATATGGAGATCTGGTGGTGGGAATTGTGTGGAGTTGTACCCCTCTTGTTCTATGGTTTTGTTAATGTCTCCTTTTGTAAATAAATAAATAAATAAATAAATAAAGACTCTCCTCTATGGCCATAATAACTAGCCAATCTCTGTTCCTTTGCCTATCTTGCTATAGCTAAATAATACTGTTCCATACCACTGTACCACAATGTAATGAACCTCTCAATTGTTGAAACCTGTGCCAATCTCTGCCTCCAAGTCTTTTATTTTTTTTAATTACAATATCTCATCCTTATCTTAAAAAAGAGAGAAATGGGCCACTGGATGTAGTGGAATAGTATCACTGAAGAACCCCAATAAAAACCCTGGTCACAAAAAATAAACCTCAGGGCCAGGTGGTAGCTCACCCAGTACAGCACACACCTTACTGTGCACAAAGACCTGAGTTCAAGTCCCTGATCCCCACCTGCAGGGGAGAGGGCTTCACAAGTGGTGGAATCATGCTGCAATTGTCTCTCCTTCTGTCTGTCTCCCTCTGTCTCCCACCCCCTATAAAAAGAAGAAAAACTGCCACCAGGAACAATGGAGCTGTGCAGGGACTGTGTCCCACAGACACTCCTGGTGATAAAAAAAAAAAAAAGTCTCAGAGTATCTTTCCACCTGGTCAGTGGCATGAGTAAAACTGGGGTTAAGCAGCAGAAAACACCAAATTGCCATTCTGCAGCTTGATTACTCTGAGCCCATTATTCCCATAGAGAAAAAAATGTAGATTGTGCCACATCTCCTGACTTTACATCACTCTGGACAGAAAGCAACCTTTAGCGCTTAGAAATAGTGTGTGCAGGGCCCCACATCTGAACTGAAAAAAAGGGGATGCTTATGATGGTGCCTTGGAGATGAGAACCAGATCTCATATGCTTAGAAGGAAACAGAGAAGATAAGGGTTCCGAGGAACTGGAGGAATAATCTTCAATTCAGACCCTTTCCTCTGTGTTCTCAGCTTTCCATGCAAGACTGAGTTTGGGCCATTTCCAAAGACAACCAGAGCCTACTTGTTTTTTTTCTCATCACAACACTGAAGCTTCCTTTATTTTAGTGGAGGCTGAACTTAAACCTAGGCCATGTGCATGACAAAGCAAGCACATTATCCAACAGAACAATCTTGCCAGCCCAGCCTGGTTAGAAGACACAGATTTTTTTAAAGTATGCATTTCTGTACCTATGAAGGTATCAACTCTGGTTACAATGGGATAATACAGAGATGATTAGCATGGCTCTTGTGCAAAGTTGCATACAAATCCATGAAGCATTTCTTATTCAAAAAATTAAGAGGCTGGGTGAAATAGCATAATGGTTATGCAAGACATTTTCATGCATGAGGCTCTGAGGGCCCAGGTTCAATCCCCATAATCACCATAAGACTGAGCTGGGTATCTCTGCTCTCTATCTCTCTCTCTCTCTCTCTCTTCCTGACCTAAGCCTACTTTTTAAGATCTCACTGACCCCTCAGTTTAGCTTCTCTTCTGTTCGGCAGCTCTCACACCTCACTTTACCCACAAGCAAAGTAGAAGTCTCATCCTCATTTCACAGACAGGGAACCTAGATCAAGACTTAGATCTGCACAATTCCTTCAGCTAGTATGTGGCAGAAACTGTCTCCAAAGCCTGTGTTCTTTTTCCCTTGTTCGTGCTGCTCCCTCCCAAAAGCCTAGACAACTGTCAACTCAACAATGAGCCTTTGGATCTATGCCTGACAAGAAAAACAAAATGAGCTTTCTTCTCATACATGAAAAAAATGCCATTAGGAGCATCAATTCCTTCCTTCTCCAGGTTAATTTGCTCTCATAAAGCTGGAGACTTTTGTTTCTTCTGTAGAAGTCTGCTTCACTTTACCTTGGCCTCAAGGAATAGTAAGTGGAGTGGATAAAAACCTCCATGTGGAAGCCTTCCAGCAACATCACTGAGGATTTATTTTACAAAGTGCAAAGGCCACCAATTATTTATGTATGTGTTAATTGTTGGCCACTTATCTAGGCACCACCAACACTGGGAGTCTCAGATAATGAAAGCTTGTCGGCAATTAGCATCTCTTTAAAAACCCCAACTCTAACATTTCAGAACATTCGCCCCATGGAGCCCAGGGTCTGGCATGCTCCCAAGGACAGATATGAGCTAACTTTAAAAGCCCCACTGCTGCCTTTGCGGCAACATGCTATTAGGAGCAGTTCTCTCTGTGCATTGTCACCCCTCTGAAGCATGAGGGAGTTCAATGCACCCACCCATTTGTTAGAAAGGGGAGTAGCTGGCTGCAAGACTACAAGTGATTTAAGAGTCTGTTTACAAAGAAATTAGCAAAACTCCCACCATGAGACCTGAGTTTCAGAAGCTATGCCCGGAACCAGGAAGAAACACACAAAGGGCAGTTATCACTGTCCTATCTTAGGCCACATCATGTTTCCCATGGACCTTGTTTCTTGGGAAAAAGGGTCAATTAATTTTTCTGACCCTGCTACTTCTCCTGTTCACTCCAGCCTTGTCTTCAGTCATGGCTCCTACCTGTAGTTCCATCCTTACTCTAATTAATCATACAGGGGAATCTCAAACCCTATATAGTTTTAATTTTTCCCAGACTCCTTTCAGAAGGTAGTCCCTTATAATCAAGTATGGGTGTTCTACCCCCACCTCACCCAGCACTCTGCTGGAGTTTCCTTGAAGTCCAGCCCCGACTCACTCATGAAAGCAGGAGACACAATGGCAGAAGCATGGGTTAAGGCAGCTTAGCATGTGGGGGCTAGAAGAGTGGTGGATGGTGGAGACAGAACAATCAGTCTCAGTAATAGTAAGGCCACATGAGAAAGGCATGGCAGAACTAACCCTGTTTAAAGTCCAACCACAACTAAGGTTGGGGAATCACAAAAGGGGCCCTTTTGCTGAAGGAGCTCGGGGAAGGCTTTAACTGGGGAAGACAGTGGCTAAATGCTCATTCAAACTGAATTGCTTTGAATACAATCACTGACACTCACTACACCCTATTCCACCCAAGACTTCTGTACAGAAGTGTATGCAATAGTCCACTAAAAGGAGTTTCTGACTGATAGCCTACAGATGAGAAATATGAACCATATGATGGTGCCATATGGTGGTGCACCCAGTAGAGCACACATATTACTATGGTCCCAGGTCTCAAGCTAGAGGTGAGAAGTATAATGAGCAGTGAAACAGTACTGCAGATATCTCTACTCTGTTTCTCTTTCCCTCTCTCTTGCTGTGCAAGCACCAAGCTCCAGTAATCACTCTGGTGGCAGAAATGAGAGAGAAGGAGAGAAACAAAGAGATGTCAAGGGAGAGGGAGAGGGAGAGGGAGAGGGAGAGGGAGAGGGAGAGGGAGAGGGAGAGGGAGAGGGAGAGGGAGAGGGAGAGGGAGAGGGAGACAGAAAGAGAAACGCCTCCCAGAAAGTCATTGTAACCAAGTTACCCATATTACTTCTACTGGATTGTGCCAACTGAGAGACTGAGAGAAGACAAATCCATTTTCAGTACTTATATAAATGTTTAATGTGAAAACAAGGGTCAAGCTGGAAGGTGCTGCAGATCATAGTAAGACCTGAATAGGAGATCTGAGGAGTTACAGAGACTTCTATAAAACTGGGTCTTGACCCAGAAGGTGAGACACTGGTTGCCAAAGGATTTCTGTACATGGGGTTCTTCACTGGAGCCGAAGTCACACAGGCCCTTGCCCAACACAGTGTCTGGCAGATAGTAGACTTCAAAAAGGTATCTGTGTGTTGTATGCTTTACATTGGGTTGTTCTAGCTCTCCCCCGCCAAGAAAATTGGATCAGTCCTGCTAATTTCGCGGGGCGCTTGGCCCCGCCCCAAGGAACCCCAAGAGGGTTCTAGAGTTCCAGAGTTCGAGAGTTGGAGAGTTGGAGAGTGCTTGGCGCCGTCGCGGGGAAAAGAGGCAGCAGAGTTCTGTTTGGTGATTAGTTTGGTTTAGTTTATGAATCGTTGTTCCTGAATAAAGAAATACAGTTTCCCTGCCCAGCCGTGTGTCTGGTCGTCTCTGTTACCCGCCCGTGAAGCTAGCCGGCCAGCTGGAGCCTCCGAATTTTAACAACATCTGTGAAGTGAATTAGTAGAAGAACTCACACTCCTGAGTGTGCCCCTGGTGCTGAGTAAAAGAACTAGCTATATATATATAGGAAAACCAGTTCTTTTCAATACTTTTCAGAATCCCCTTTTTGAGGGGAGTTATACTATTTCTTAAATAGGTTTACACTTAATTGTTTTTTCTAATTTTCTTAACATGCAAATAAATACATATCTTAGAGTGAAAAGGGTGATGGGTGTACAGAGTCTTCACTCAGCTTGGCTTCACTTCTGAGATAGAGACATACAATAATGAAGCCCATACATATGGAACCAATGTCCTTTTTTTTCTTTTGCACAGTTTTAATATGCACTTGTTTTTCAGTTAACACAGAGCCATATAAAGCAGGAAATGCCTGTCTTTAAAAATAGCACTCTTTTTCAACACATCTGAGAGAACTTGAGAATAAAATGGGGTGAACCTGAAAGGTAAATAAAATGCAAGATACTGTGACCTTTGGAAGCTGATGGAAACTTGACCCAATTTTAGAGCTTTTGCACAGGGATAGAATTATTTCTCCATTTCTGTTATGCACTGAGCCTCCTGATGAAAGTTCCATATCCTGCTTAACAACTGAGTAAGTTCTAGACTCGCTTGGTAAATCAATGACATTAAAAAGATGTTGCTACACAGATGTGTTCACCGTTAGATTTTTTTTTTCCTGCTGGCTTTGATCTAAAGAAAAATCTATTATGTTGCTATTGAAAAGGAGACATAATTGACTAAATGCATATAAAAATCTGATAGATCTGCCCTGGCCTTTGACCTCACTGTTTACCAAGTTTGAGACAAACAGTTCTTGCAAACTGCCTTCCCACTTCATGCAGAGGGCAGAAGTGCCAGCTCACAGCCTCAGGGGATGAAGATTCATTACGGATCATTTGTAGATCCTTCAGATGAAATAGAGACAGGTTCCAAGTCAGTGCAGGGAGTGCAATTTACTGTAATAAAAAGTAAGAATATGCTACATGTGGACAATTTATGAAAAACATTAATATCAGCAAAAAAAAAAATGAAATGGAGTCAGCTCACAGGCACGATCTGTCTAATAAGATCCAAGAGGAGAAGTGTAGCCAGGCGGCACTGATGAGTAGCAATTGATGGACACTTGTATCTTAATCAATGGTCCATAATTTCCCTGCCACCTAGAGGGCAAAAACGGCCCTCTGTGGTCTCACTCTCATAGACACAGGCTATGTGTCCTAGTGAGAGGTGAAGAGAGCAAGTTTTTCCTGTCTTCTCTCATCTCATGGAAGAGAAAGACATTCCCAGCCCTTGGCGACATGGGAGCTACCACGCAATGCCTTTTGAAGACTGAGATGTACAGCACAGAAAAATCACTTGTGAGTTTATTAATGCCCTGCTCTAGGTTGGCCAGAGGAGCTGCCAGCCTCTGCAGTGGCCTGTGAACAATCTCACCACTCAAGTCTCCAGAGGGCAGGATACACTACTCTTGAGTGGCAGGTGGCTAAGCTGAGCCATTCATCATATACTCTGCTGTTCAGCTTCTGCTTCCAACAATTTTCAGAGACAAGCAAAACAAAGTCCAAAACTGATAAGAAATGCTTTCTTCTCCCTCCCAAGGGTGTTGGCACACTCACAGAAGAACTGAAAAAGGGGCTGCCTGATCTGAAAAAAGGGGCCCTGGGACCCACAGCCTCCTCTGCTGTTGATGGAGAGGGAAGGACAGAAAAGTATCTCCCACTGCCTCTGAGTCACATGCTACCCCGAAGTCCAGCCCCTGTGTGGGAATATCAAACCACCACAGGATGCTCAGTGGGAGAAAAACTATACAGCCTCTGTTGCTCAATTAAAACATGGGCATTCAAGGTTAATACTAAAACCCCTTCCAATCATGCTATGCAAGATGCTTCTGCAGGCACATCTAATTTCTTTCTCCAACCTAAATTGTTTTTAAAAATGGCAGTGTTTGAATTCTTTCTAAGGTAATAAAGTTGAGAGTAGCAATTCTTTACCAAGCTGATAAGAGCTGCTGGGTGTAATCTGTATCCTTTTTTTAAATTAATTTTTTTTATAAAAAAAGGAAACACTAGGGACCAGGTGGTGGCACACCTGGTTGAGCACACATGTGACAATATGCAAGGGCCCAGGTTCAAGCCCCCGGTCCCCACCTGCAGGAGGAAAGCTTTGCGAGTAGTGAAGCAATGTTGCAGGTATCTCTCTGTCTCTCCATCTCTATCACCCCCTTCCCTCTAGATTTCTGGTTGTCTCTATCTAATAAATAAAATAAACATAATAAAAAAGATTTTTTAAAGAAACACTGACCAAACCATAGGATAAGAGGGGTACAACTCCACACAATTCTCACCACCAGAACTCCGTATAGAACAGAATAGAAAGAAAAATATCCACTTTCAGTTCTGGAGACAAGAGCTACCTCTTCCTCGGGATGCTGGGGAGAAGTACCCTGACTGAGGAGGTGAGCCCCTGATTTATGACACAGGAAATCCAGGGAGGTGTTCTGGTTGGAGGAGCAAAGACAGGACAAGAAAGGTGGTAGACAACTCCTCTCATGGGGATATATCCTAAGGAACCCAACACACCCATCCAAAAAGATCTGTACACATATGTTCTTGGCAGCACAATTTGTAATAGCCAAAACCTGAAGCAACCCAGGTGTCCAACAACAGATGAGTGGCTGAGCAAGTTGTGGTATACACAATGGAATACTACTCAGCTATTAAAAATGGTGACTTCATTGTTTTCAGCCAATCTTGGATGGAGCTTGAAAAAAATCATGTTAAGTGAAATAAGTCAGAAACAGAAGGATGAATATGGGATGATCTTACTCTCAGGCAGAAGTTGAAAAACAAGATCAGAAAAAAAAAACATAAGTAGAACCTAAACTGGAATTGGCATATTGCACCAAAGTAAAAGACTCTAGGGTGGGTGGGAGGGAAATGCTACCATGATGCCTACCTGAGTTCCCTGGGCTGATGACCCTACTAATATGTCCTAGAACACCACCTCTCCAGAGCCCTGCCCCACTAGGGAAAGATAGAAACAGGCTGGGGGTATGGATTGACCTGTAAATGCCTATGTCCAGCAGAGATGCAATTATAGAAGTCAGACCTCCCACCTTCTGCAGCCCATAAAGATCTCTGTTCCATATTCCCAGATGGGATAAACAACAGGGAAGCTTCCAGTGGATGGGGTGGGGATACGGAACTGGTGGCAGGAACTGTATGGAATTGTACCCCTCCCTCTTATCCTACAATCTTGTTAATCATTATTAAATCACTAATAAGAAAAAATTTGAATCCAGGGAGTCGGGCTGTAGCGCAGCGGGTTAAGCGCAGGTGGCGCAAAGCACAAGGACCGGCATAAGGATCCCGGTTCGAACCCCGGCTCCCCACCTGCAGGGAAGTCGCTTCACAGGCGGTGAAGCAGGTCTGCAGGTGTCTATCTTTCTCTCCTCCTCTCTGTCTTCCCCTCCTCTCTCCATTTCTCTCTGTCCTATCCAACGACAACAATAATAATAACTACAACAATCAAACAACAAGGGCAACAAAGGGGAATAAATAAATAAAATAAATATATATATAAAAAAAGGCCTGCTTTAAAAAAAAAATTTGAATCCAGTGACCAATGATTTGGGAGGTGAGTGTTATGAGTACCATGGTGGTGTCTCATCCAGACAATACCTGGGAGTAAACTTGACCATGTCCTCACCATCCAGCTCCCAACAGGGATTCAATCCTGGTTTTCTTCCTTCTACCAACCTTGGAGTTGCCAGATATAATTTGAATAGTTTCCTTTTACTTATTATTAACTCTGTTTTAAAACTTTTTTATAAGAAATAGGGAAAATAGTACTTACTCTTAAAATCTGAATATCAACACTGGTTAAGACCAATGTGTTGAATATGAATATAATCAAATTCTTTTAAAAAGAGAATAAATGGAGTAATTCCAAAACACAATGTGACAATCACAAAACATAGTTTACAAGCCTATTATTTGATGTCAAATCATAGTTTAATAAGCAGCAATGATAGCATCTAATGACAAGTCCTACCCTAGTCCTACCCTCATCCTAGTCCTGCCCTCCAACGCAAACACCAGTAACTCTTCTCACTCTTTCTTGAAGCTGTGCTTTCTTGTTTCCTAATTATATGCTCACACTGCTTGACTTAACTGATAAAGTTTAGATGCTAACATTATCTAATATTTTCCTAATAGGGCAATGAGAAGCTTAGGGTCATATAACTTCTAAACCTTTCATTTCCCTTCCCAATAGAACCAACCCACTTACACCACAATTGTTAACTAAAGAGTGTTGCCTTTATTATGATTCTGGAAATCTTTTCCCTACTAAGTCATGTAGTGGACTATTTTCCATTACTGTCTTGTTTATTCAGCTTTTGCATTGGTGATTGCCATGATTCACACTTATTTACACAGGTTCTTTAAATATTTGCCCAAGTTATTTATAATGCTTAACCAAACGAACCTGTCCTTTGATTTCTTTAACATCCTGGAGACAGTCTCTGGGAGTCTTCTCTCCATTATTCCCAAATGAACTGTTGGTTTCTAGTTGAGACCAGGAGTTGCCTTGAGATTCATTTCTAGGTTTTTTTTTGTTTGTTTGTTTGTTAATTCTACCTCCTACTACTGTACTACTGACTCTTTATCTTTTGTCATGTACTCTTTGTCCTTGTATGTTTATACCTTCTAGTGTCATTTCAAAAATTGGGTGGGGGGCGTGGTGACACACCTGGTTAATTGCATGTTACAATGCACAAGGACTCAGGTTCAAACCCCCAACCCCCATTTGCAGAGAGAAAGCATCACAAGTGGTGAGCAGGGCTGTAGGTCTCTCTCTCCCTCTCTATTTCCCCTTTTCCCTCTCAATTTCTAGCTGTCTCTATCTAATAAATAAAGAAAGAAAATAGAAAAAAAATTAAAATATAAATTTGGGGGAAAGAGAGAATAAACATGGGAAACCAACTGCCACTGTCTAATCAAACATATATTTTTTTAACCAGAGCACTGCTCAGCTCTGGCTTACTGTGGTGTAGGGAGTTGAAACTGAGGCCTTGGAGCATCAGGCATAAAAGGTTTTTTGTAGATGCTATCTCTACATACGTCTCAATCACAATTTTTGTTTAAGTTAACTTAAGTCAGTCTTTGTTGTTGGCAAGTGAGAACAGTAACTGATACAAAAAGGTTGTAGGAAGCATGGCAAAGAGTGTGGCCCATGCTGGGCCTGGTGGAAAGAGGCAAGTTGAAAATACAACTTGAAAGAAAAGGAATATTATTTTCTGTACTAAGCTTGGAAAAGCTAGCTGAGAATCCAAACTTCAAGACTTCTCATACATAAATTAAGCTTTGGAATAGTGAGATTGTCTACCTAGGTATTGGGATCAGAGAAAGACAGGTTTTTGTTTGTTTGGTTGGTTTGGTTCAGTTTTTCCTTTTACTCTAAGCTGCAGTCCCTAGAGGTTGCTTGGGATGAAATGTTCTACGAGAGATCATACAGCTGAACAGGTACAATTTCATAGAGAATTCTTGATCAAGCCCACAAGCACATTCTGGGCTCAAGTTCCGTCAATCACTCCTAGAAGGGAAGCATGTCAGAGTTTCTCTGACAACTTTATTCCACAGCTCATTTAAATAAACACACATCAGGCAAGTCAAGGTAAAAAGTGGGGAGGATCCATCAGTAACCCTGGGATTGATATTATATCAATTGAATGAGCACAAGGTCTGAGGATTTATAATAGCCTGTTCAAAGAAATAGTTCAAACATCCTGGCTCCTTTGATCAACATATCCCTCTAGGGGGATGAATGATTTAAGAATAAAAATCTACAGACTATAGGAATCTTGGCTCCTCGAACATAAATACAGACTGAGGATTTCCTAGGCATCCTGTCTTCTCAAAGAGTAAGCTTGAGGGCAACAAGAGAAGCTATAGAATCTCTCTCTCTCTCTCTCTCTCTTTCTGTCTCTGTCTCTGACTCTCTCTCTTTTTCTCTTATTGACTTGATAGTTTAAAGTGCAGTTGCTAACACATGGATAAAATTTCTCATGCCCCTATGACATGTGTTTGCAAAACACCCTCACTCCCAACTTGGGCCATTTCTACCATCATGCAACAGAACCCCAAAGCACCTGCCCAGCCCCCTCCCTGTCCTCCTTCTCCAGAGTCCTCTGCTGTGGTGAATCCAGGTTTTGCTCTGTGTTTTTCCTTTCTATTCTTATTTCTTAAGTTCTGCCTGTGAGTGATATCTCTATCCCCAGTAACACCAGGTTCTGTTGGAAGGAGAGGGGCAGTGAGGAACAGATACATGCAGTCTGTAAGTGGGTAAGTTGTCTAAAGAGACCACAGCCAGAGACCACTGAAAGCAGGCTTGCAGAGTTAGGGAGGATTCAGGAAGAGGCTGGTCTAGTTTTTGATAGACTTGAACAATGAAGAAGATCATTAAAATACTAGGTAAGGAGAATGAAGATGTACAGTATTGTGAAGACATGAGAAAACAAAACATGACTTGCCCTAAAAACAATAGCAAGTATACAGATAAATTTATTTGAACTCAAAGTGCCCACAGTATACCCCAAAATAAATGGGTAATCCTAGTGGGAAAAGTGAAAAACAAATACCACAGCAGAAACAGCAATTCACCTAGATACGTACCAGTCAAAAATGCCACATAGATCAGCTGGAGGTCAGAATTAGACTCTGGTGAGTCTAGAATCCCATGTGTGCTATGGCCCCAGCATCATGTATATTCAGAGGTATGTGTATTTGTCTTTCCAACTTCCTGCAAAGTTTAGGCATATAAGCTTCTTCTCTGACTAGTACACACACTATTATATTTACATGGAATAATCATGCTATTTTCAACAGCACATTTTATACATCATTTTCTGTACAATTACAGAAAAAAATACATATATGCCAAACCATGTGTCTTATTGAGCAGAAAAGTATAGCTAGTAGGAACAGTACAGTGAGGCCATTCTGGCTCAGATGTACAGAGACAGATAGGAGTCTGATAAAATGATCTAAAGACACATTCCAGGACTAGGCCCAGTGGGTCCAGTGGGAGGAAATTGTGCAGGAAGCCCTTGTAATTTTGGAATAAGGTTGTTGAGCACTGAGGTTCAGTCCCCAGCACTACCATATGTCAGAGCTGAGCAGTGCTCTGGAGAAAGAAAAAACAGAAAAAAGGAGAGAAAAAACAAACCATAACTCTGGAAAGTCTCACAGAGGGAGCCACAACCTGGGAATCACAAATGTCTTTCCACAGAGCCCTCCTGGTGTGTCTAAACATGACACTTTGGGAAGGACACCTGGGATTGCCCAGCCTCTGAGCAGACACAGCCAGCAGAGGCAGCAGAGTGTCAGCCTCTCCTCCCTCCACATATCTGTCAGCCTGAGCATCGGAGCTGACTTTGAGTGACTTAGAAGTGGCTGTGTGCCTGAACTAGCAAGGACCAGAGCTCTGCCCATCTGTCCACTTAACCTGGCAAAAGAATTGATGAGAAGCCATATGCCACCGCCATAGCCAATTCCACATATGCACATGACACTAAGTACATGACACCTATCGATCACATAATTCCCTCAGCAATTCTATGAGCAGACACTATAATTAAACAATATTAGAAATGTGTAAATGTGGTCCTGGAGGTGGCACAGTGGATAAAGCACTGGATTCTCAAAACCATGAGGTATCAGGTTCAATCCCCTGCAACACATATGCTATAATGATGTCTGGTTTGTTCTCTCTCTCCTCCTATCTTTCTCATGAATAAATAAATAAATGTTAAAAAAAAAAAGAAGTGAGTAAATTAAGACACAATTTAAGAAAACTTGTACAATGTTCCAGACCTAAATAGTGGTAACAGTCCAAATATAAAGTCAGCAATCTCATGCCAAAGAATAGATTCTAATAATTCTGCATATTACCTCTCCTTATACCAAAAACTATTTGGGGCTTTCTTATGCATAGTGAAGTTTTGTTGACATATAAAGACCTATTATGTGAAAGAAAAAAAGAAAAGCTGTGTAATCTGGAAATATAAACAGAACTGAAGTTGTGCCAAACTTTCAGGATCCCATCATCTTTAACACAAATAACCAGACAGTGAGGTAGGGGAGTCTACAGGGGGAAGGAGGGCAAGGCATTAAGGAAGTATATAGAACCAAAGACCTCAAAACATTAGGAGAGGTTCCTTGGAACAGATGACTCTGAAGTAACATCTTAAAAGTTCAGTAAAAGCAAGACAGTCTAAGACACACCACATTTTAATTTTTCTAAAGCTTTTAAGATCAACCTTGTGCCAAGCCTAATCCCTAGGAAGCTCCAAGTATGGATGATATCATTTTGGCTTTCCAAAGAAATGCTTGCACTGAACTAGAACATCACATTGTTTATGTCTTTGGCTTTCAGCCAGAGCTGATATAAGGAACAGTCATATGAATCACATTTGCATTGTTTGTAAAACTGCTAGGAAAGACACTATCCATTATGTTGTTCTATGTCTCTTATCTTGGGACTTGTATGATAAATGCCTCTGAATGCATTAAAATGCAAAAAAAAAAGTCTCTCTCCTCTCTCTCAATAGAATACTATTCTTCTTTGTAGTAAGCAATGAGGGCTAGCTATGTGTTCTGCAGGGTTCTGTCCTCGTGTTGCCTACCCAGGAACTCAGAGCTGAGGTCAGTATCATGAGTTTTCTCTTTCTCTGTGTTTACTGGCAAAAAGGATTCCTCTAGGGCTAGGTGACAGCACACCTGGTTGAGGGCACATGTTACAGAAAACATTCCTGTTTTTCCTGGTTCTTTGGTTCTTACCACAACTTTATTTAAGGAATGAACCAAGGGTCTTGTATATGCACAATACCACCTATTTTGCCAGCTGTTGATTTAATATCTCAATCCCTAGAGCCCAATGCAAATACAGGCCCTTAAAAACTTTGCAATAGATATTTGGAGCACAGCTTTTCCCCAATAAATATTGATTGAATTAGTCAATGACGAGAGATAACAGAACTGAACAGATGACACAGTATAAAGCTGAATCACATTCTGACTTTTGTTTTTATTCGCATGGCAGTTTCTTTATATGCTAGAGCTTTCTTCACAGGTCTCCATCCTTACCCTTGGGTACCAGGGAAACAGACATAGCCACACATTGTGTTTTTGTCTCCTTGTTTTTATTTAGTTTGTTTGGTGGATACTAGGTCTTTTAGATCCCCCTCATCCAGCTTCATCTCTCAGTGACAGGTGTCAGAAGCTGGTTGGTCTGGTCCCACTCTTCATCTCTGTGCTGGTCTCTCTATAGGGCTGATGATTGATATCCTGACTGGGTGAGGAACTTGTGGCCCCTCCTGACTGACTTGGCTACCATGGTACAAAGGCCCCTCTTCAGTTTCTGCCTTCCCTGTCCATTGACCACAACTTACACAGTCCTCTGCAGTGACCCTACAGGAAAGACATTTCATCCTTCAACATGGTTGTTCTGACTCAGCTGTCAACTGTCCTCTCCAAGGCATATTTGAAAATACTCAGATTTCCGCTTTATTCTATATATCTCTCAGTGTAGGGCTGGATTAATAAATGGATGAACAGACCAAAGGCATAATGCATATTCCTTGTCTTGTGCATATTACTGCTTAAGAATATTTCCTCACCCATATGCCTCCCAACTTCTAGGATTGTATTGGGTACATAACAGGCACCATAGAGGTCTGTTCAAATTGAAATAGGCTGCACTGAACTACACACAATACAACCAAAATGACTTGAATTGGATATGAATTACCTTTTATTTCTGACTTTATGCTAAGGGAAACTGAATCTTTTGAAAACTAGTTCATAGGATCTTTTCAAGCAAAGAGCCAGATTTGAGAAAAAGGCTGATGTGCAATATTTTCACTGGACTATTTTGATGTTCAATTAAAAATATTTGGTTAACAGTGCATTTGAAAATGGTATTAACAAAATGCCTTCTGATACCAAGTTTCAAGATTGGTTTAATAAACTAATTTAAATTCACATTTGTTTTTCAAACCATTGGAGTTTGGTTTCCCAGAAGTGGCCATTACCAGACTGCACTAAGGTAAACCAACCTAGTTCTAGAAATTACTTTTGTTTTCCCAGAAAGTGTATAGAATCTTTATTTAAAAAAAAAAAGCTTCAAATCCAGCAAAATATTTCACATGGATAGAGAGTACTGCTTTGCCATATGTGCTACCCAGGTTCAAGCCTAGTCCCCATCACACTGGAAGAATATTTGTTGCTGTGATCTCTTAAACATTACTTTCGAGAGTAGAGCACCAAAGTAAAAAGTATATCGAGAGTAGGGCACCAAAGTAAACACCCTGTGGTGAGGTGGAGGATGGACATTCAGCTTCTGGGGTGGGGGGAATAGAGGGATGGGACACAGTCTTTTGGTGGTGGGAATGGTGTTTATATACACTCCTATTAAAGTATAGTCATATAAACCACTATTTAATTAATATGAGAGGGGAAAATTGATCATATGTCTAGAACTTTTTAAAACACAGACTGAGAATTTTTAATACATAGGCTGAGTCTTTGATATGTTGACTCTCTCAAAAGCCTAGACCAGGGAGAACAGAAGCAACCAGTAGCACAGCTATATATAAGATGCTGGGTATTATACAGCAAACCCTAACAAAGGGACTTTTCAAAGTTAACCCAATTACCAAATAATGTGATAACAATAACTATCCATTGTCTTCTTGAACCCTAAGACAGTAGGAACCTCACATTTCCTCTATAGAATTTCCTCCTATATTTCCCCCAGTCCTGGAAACTTAGGGTGTGACCCACATTCCTGCATGCTTCTCTCAATTCAAATCAAATAATATTCCATCTGCCAATCACAACCTAATCAACGCAACGAGTGCCACCCCAACATGCTTCACTTCAGACTGTGTCCAGAGACTTCACGTATGGAATGACAACCCTTCAGCTTCATCATTCAGGTTGAGACCTTTCCTTTCATAGTATTCTCTAATTCCATTTCAGGTGGTCCACTCCCCAGTAAAGTCCCCAAACCTAGATATAGTCCAGGTCCCCTGAGATAGAGCATATGTTCACACGTGCTCTATCTCTACCAGGGAAAAATATATACCTGAAAGCAAAAGTACACAAAAGTCTGCAGAGAGTACCCCCCCAACACTTCATCTGCACTATTCCAGCCTTTAAGTCCATGGTTGTTCAACAATTTGTTTGGCTTTGTATGTTAACTCTCTTTTCAGCCACCAGGTTTCGGATGCCAGCATGATGCCAACCAGACTTCCCTGGACTGGCGACCCCACCCATGTGTCCTGGAGCTCCGCTTCAACAGAGAGCCACCCTACTAGGGAAAGAGAGAGGCAAACTGGGAGTATGGATCGACCAGTCAATGCTCATGTTCAGTGGGGAAGCAATTATAGAAGCCAGACCTTCCACCTTCTGCAACCCACAACGACCCTGGGTCCATACTCCCAGAAGTATGGATAGAGAATGGGAAAGAAGGATAGAGAATGGGAAAGCTATCAGGGGAGGGGATGGGATATGGAGATCGGGTGGTGGGAATTGTGTGGAGCTGTACCCCTCTTATCAATGTCTCCTTTTTTAAATAAAAAAAAAACATTTGGCATGAAAAAAAATTACTTTCAAGAAGCAATAAGTCCATATAGTGTTATAGCTGACATAAACCCTAACTCTGAGCCTTCTTACTGAAGAGCAGTGGTTGTCACCCCTCCATATTATTTTAGAATTATAAACAAACACTGTCTAGGCTCCACCTCTTCTGGCTCTGAATTAGCTAGTATAGGAGTGAACTAAGCAATGATTACACTTGGAAAGAAGAGCAAAGATGCCAGAAATGGAGACAGATGAGAGAAATAAGTGGAAAATCATGCAGCATATACACAGGAGTGCATATATATCCTTTCAAATTTGTGCTCCCATGTCCTTTGAGTTTATGACTAAGAATGGTATTACTGCATCATAGAGTGTCCCATGTTTATTTAAGTACTCTCCAAGCTATTTCCCATAGTGGGGGTGCACAAAATTAATAAGGATTGTGAGTAGGAGGTGGGAAGGATGAATAAGGAGGGGGGAGGAGAAGATGAGAACAGAGAGGAGAGGAGAAATCACCCAAACTAACAAGTCCAAAGTAGATGTAGAATCAAAATACAAATTAATTCAGGGCCATTTTCTGTAAGGACAGAAAGGAATGCCTTCATATTGGCTCATGTGGATACCAGGACATTCAAAATACTAACCTGTGCCCACAGAAAGACCTAAAATAGACTTCCTATATTCTTCCAACAAGAAGACCCCAAATCTCATCTGCTATATTCTTACCTTTAGGTTCCTGATTATTAAACAATTTGATCTGCTTTATATATTCATGCTTTTTCAGCCACTAAGTTGCAGATGTTATCATGACATCAACCTGACTTCCCTGGGCAGATGACCTCATCACTGTGTCCTGGAACCCCACCTCCCCAAAGCCCTGCCCCATTAGGGAAAGACAGAAACTAGCTGGGGATATGGATCAACCTGTCAACTCCCATATCCAGCAAAGAAGCAATTACAGAAGCCAGAACTACCACCTTCTGCAACCTATAATGATCCTGGGTCCATGCTCCCAGAGGGATAAAGAATAGAAAAGCCACTGATGGAGTGGATGGGGTGTGGAACTCAGGGTAGTGGGAAATGTGGAATCAGACCCATCTTATCCCACAATCTTGTCAATCATTATTAAATCACTAATGAATAAATTTAAAAAAAAGAAAGACTTTCATGCCTGAGGCACCAAGCTCCCAGGTTCAATCACTAGAATCACCATAAGTAGACCTAACAGAGCTCTGGTCTTTCTCTCCGTATCTCTCTCATTAAAAATAAATTAGCTAGGGCACCAAAGTAAAAACCCTGTGGTGAGGGGGAGGGTGGACATGCAGCTTCCTGGGCCGGTGGGGAGTGAGGGCGGGTGGGTGGGATGGGACACAGTTTTTTGGTTGTGGGAATGGTGTTTATGTACACTCCTAGTAAAGTGTAGTCATATAAATCACAATTTAATTAATATGAGAGGGGAAATTAATTGTATGTCTCAAAGTTTTTAAAACACAGACTGAGTCTTTTTAATATATAGGCTGTGTATTTGAGATGCGGACTCTCTCAAAAGCCTAGACCAAAGAGATCAGAAGCAACCAGTGGCACAGCTATATAAGATACTGGGTACTATACAGCAAACCCTAACAAAAGGACTTTTCAAAGCTAACCCAATTACCAAATAATGTGATGATAACATTAACTATTCATTGTCTTTTTGAACCCTAAGACAGCAGGAACCTCACATCTCCACTATAGAGCCTATATTTCCCCCAGTCCTGGAACCTTAGGATAGGGCCCACTTTCCCGCATGCCTCTCCCAATCCATATCAAATAATATTGCATCTGCCGATTGCAACCTAATCAACGCAACGACTGCCACCTCAACATGCTTCAGCTCACACTGTGTCCAGAGACTTCAGATGTGGAATGACAACCCTTCAGCTTCATTACTCGGGTGAGACCTTTCCTTTCATAGTATTCTCTAATTCCACCCCAGGTGGATCACTTTCTAACAAAGTCCCAAAACCTAGATATACACCAGGTTCTGTGAGAGAGAGCATATGTTCACACGTATCCATAAACTAGTGCAAAATATATGCCTGAAAGCAGAAGTACACTAGAGTTTGCAGTGAGTACCCCCCCAACACTTCCTCTCCACTATTCCAACCTTTGGGTCCATGATTGCTCAACAATTTGTTTGGCTTTGTATGTTAATTCTCTTTTCAGCCACCAGGTTCCAGATGCCATCAGGATGCTGGCCAGGCTTCCCTGGACTGAAGACCCCACCAATGTGTCCTGGAGCTCGGCTTCCCCATAGACCCACCCTATTAGGGAAAGAGAGAGGCAGACTGGGAGTATGGACTGACCAGTCAACGTCCATGTTCAGCGGGGAAGCAATTACAGAAGCCAGACCTTCTATCTTCTGCAACCCTCAATGACCCTGGGTCCATGCTCCCAGAGGGATAGAGAATAGGAAAGCTATCAGGGGAGGGGATGGGGTATGGAGTTCTGGTGGTGGGAATTATGTGGAGTTGTACCCCTCCTATCCTATGGTTTTGTTAATTTATCCTTTCTTAAATAAAAAATAAATTAAAAAATATTAAAATTTAATTAGCTAATCCTCTGATAAAGAAATGTTTCAAAAACTAATTAATTAATTTAAAAATATTGTCCTGTGTCCAGAGGAACTGTTTGTCTTATTAGCAAAGCAGCAGTGATGAAGGTGCTGTCCACCAGCTTATTCACCTTCATCTTTCCTGTTTCTACTCTGAGCAGCTTCTGCACATTGATGAACTGAACTGCGTTCTCCAGACCCACTGCTTCCATGACAACCTTCTGTAATCTGTGAAAGCTTTGATGGTAGGAGCTGATATGATTAAATTTTGCTTCCCTCTTGCCTATAGTTCTAAAGCATGGGTAATTTTATCCAGCCCTTCCCCCAGGAACATTTGGTAATATCAGAGGACATTTTTGATGATCAAACTTGGGAAGAGGTACTGTAGCTAGCTAGGATCTGATGAATGGAAGACATAGATGCTGCTAGAGAACTTACAGTTCACAGGCAGCAAACAATTGTTTGGCCCAAAATGTCAATAGTTTTTAGGTTAAAATATGCTAGTTTTGGAGAGTCGCGAGTTAAGCACAGGTGGTGCAAAGCAGAAGGACCCGCATAAGAATCCCAGTTTGAGCCCCCGGCTACCCACCTGCAGGGGAATCACTTCACAATAGGTGAAGCAGGTCTGCAGGTGTCTATCTTT
The DNA here is from genome assembly GCF_950295315.1 of Erinaceus europaeus. Lineage (NCBI taxonomy): Eukaryota > Metazoa > Chordata > Mammalia > Eulipotyphla > Erinaceidae > Erinaceus > Erinaceus europaeus. The sequence goes on from NC_080162.1 coordinate 93,446,140, forward strand.
CTCTCCCCCTCTGTCTTCTCCTCCTCTCACCATTTCTCTCTGTCCTATCAATAACAACAACAATAAAACAAGGGCAACAAAAGGGAATAAATAAATAAATATTTTTTAAAAAAAGAAATGCTAGTTTTGTGGGCCATCCTTGGTGCACTTGGTTAAGTGCACATGTAGCCATGCAAAAGGATTCAGATTCAAGCCCCCGGTCCCACCTGCAGGGGGAAGCTTCACAAGTGGTGAAGCAGTGCTGCAGATATCTCTGTCTCTCCTCTATCCAACTTTCCTCTCAATTTCTCTCTGTCCTATTGAATTACACTAATAAATTTAAAAACAAGATTTTAAAAAAAGAAATCTAGTCTACTTTGAACTTGGTCTACTTTGACGCAGAGCTGGCACTACATATCAGGGAAATATTCCTATCAAGAACTCTCTTCTTTCTATAAGCATTCATCATCCAGATAATACCAAAGTGATCCATAGTCATATAGATTTCTAATGCTAGATCTGTCAGGAGATATCTGATATCAACTTGACCAACTTTTAAATATAAAGTTTTAACCAACAGAGCTCCTTTGTGTGTGTGTGTGGGGGTGGAGCTGACTGCTTCCTTTCCTATGATGTTTCTGAAACACTAGAGTGAAAGTAAATTGGTAAGATTAGATACTTAGAACCAGTTCTCTAGGAAATGTGTACATGAATTAAGGCGGGAAAGCCCTGGACACATTAATTTATATACAGAGAGAATATCAAAGGAGAACTTTCAGCCATAGCACCACCGCCTACTGGAGCACCAGTATCTAAATACTCATATGGGATTAAACTTAGCTTCTTTTTCTTGTCTTGCTCCTCAATACAGCTTTCTCTAAGTTTTCATATTAGACATATGTCTCCTAAATTTCAAGATTCAATCCCTGACACCACCAATGCCAGAGCTGAGAAGTGCTCTGGTCTTGGTATTTCTTTCCCTCTCTCTCTCTCTCTCTCTTTCTCTCTCTCTCTCTCTTTCTCTCTGTCTCAATTTCCCTCTCTCTCTTTCTCCTGTCACGAAAACAATTATAATAAATAAAAGATACATAAAATCTATCCTTTAAAAATAAAAAAACGAATCTCTAAGTAGTCAAATATTCATAGAACTTTTGGGCACTTGGTATGAGGAGGGGGTAGCATACAGGAACTTCTATCGATACCAAAACTGATAGATGCTCAAATCCCTTGAGTTGACCTACTAACCTACAAAGTTTATATCCATACATTTAACCACCTAATAACTGCAGTTGTATGAATTCATGAATTCAAAAACCTGTGGCTAGCAAACCACCTGGGTTTAACTGTTGTTTAAAGGTCAGTTATATATTCCAGAATTAGAATAACAACACTGAGAGAAACAGATGTTCTTATTTAAGAATTTAGGGTTAGAGTTTAGAAAATACAATAGAAGTCTTATATGGTTGAGACCCTTTAATGTTCCTGGTGACTCTATGGAGTGATTTCTATCATTATATTTGTTATACAAATAAGAAAAACGAGGATCAGAAATCATAATATTTCATGATACAACATATCTAAAACATGTCCTCAGGGATAGTGAGAAAATAGGGTAAAAATGTACATCCAATTCTATCAGAGGCCTAAACAACTGTCAACAACCTAGTCCTCTCTAGGACACCAGCTTTAACAACAGCCAATTTGTTAGTCTCTACCTAGATGAATACAGACAGTCCCTTCTATCAATTCAAAAAGCTTTTAAAAATTAAAGCATGAGTACAGCCTAAAATGTTCCCAGCTATGACCCTGGAATGCAAGCTCAGACTGACAGGGACTCAGAGGTTACACAGGCTCCTCTGCTGTATGTGAACACATATGGATCCTGGGTCAGATTGATGGGGTAAACAGTTAATTGTATTTATATATTTTCTTCAAGTTTAGGAACTGTCCTTTGCCCTGATCCTGCTTTCTAGCTGTATTCTCAACTCTGACACCATCTTCCCAGTCAATAGTTTTAGCCCACTGCCATGTTAGCTATCAAGCTCCAGCAAAAATTACCAAAATCATGGGCTCCTAGGATCATACCTAAAATAGACTTCCTAACTTCTTTTCACTCTAAAAATCACTATTACCATCTTCTTTATGCTTAGTTTTTGGTCGTTGTTTATGAAACATTTTGTCTTGTTTTATATCTAAACCACCTTTCAGTCACTAAGTTGCAGATGCTACTATGATTTCATCCTGTCTTCCCTGGGTAAACAACCTCACCAATATGTCCTGGAACCCCACCTCCCCATAGCCCTACCACACGAGGGAAAGACAGAAACTGGCTAGGGGGTATGAGTCAACTTGTAAACACCCATGTCCCTCAGAGAAGAAATTACAGAAGCCAGAACTCCTACCTGGCTTTTGGTCCCCAGAAGGGAAGAAAACCCCAGAAGGGAAGAAATGTTAGGGGAAGATGACCAGAGGACTCTGAACTCCAATTACATCAGGACCCAGAGAGAAAAGAGGAAAATAGGAAGGACATTGACAAGTAGCAGTAGGTGTAAGTAGGACTTAGGAAGGAAGAGAAGGCAGGATCATATGAAAATGGGAAAATACATATAAATACAGATAGTTATAGAAGTAATAGTCAACCCATAACTGTGATCTTGAAAGAACTACTGCACTTTCCAATGGAGAGAATGGGGACATAGAACTCTGGTGGTGGGAATAGTGTGTTATCTCATAATTTTGTAAATCATTGATAAAAAGAGAAATTAAAACACATGGGTAAAGAAAGAAAGCTGAGCCTATTAGAGCACCAAATAGGAGGTCTGAAAATATCATAGGTCACAGGTTCAATACTTGGTACCATCTTATACCAAAGCTCAGCAGTGCTCTGGTCCTTGCTTTTTCTCCTTCCTGTCCCATTCTTTCCTCATAATAAGTGAACTATTTTAAAAAAATTAAAATGTCAGCAATTTAAAAATAATTTATACTGAGCATGAAGAAGTCACAAAGAGATGCATTATGTAAAATTCTTTTCTACAATTAATTTCCTCAGGGGGTCAGGAGATAGCTCACTTGGTAGTGCATATGCATGTCTCTGGGTTGAAGTCTCCCAGCAAAATATGGGAGCAGCATGAAGACCACCAGGGAAAACTCCATGGTGGTGAATCATTGCTGTGGTGTATCTCTGAATGTCTCTCCTGTTTTTCTTTCCATCTCATTAAAGCTGTTGAGTGGTACTGTGCACGTGCAGGGTCCTAAGCCCACTCCTCAGAGCCTTTATCATCATCATCATTTTCCTTAAAAAGCTAATAAAATAAAATTGAACATAATCATCCAAGTCTGGCAAAGGCTGATTATTTTAAGGATGAACAGATATGTGTGTGACTCCTAGAAAACTGAACCTTGCCAAATTCCTATTATAGATGTGTCACTGCTCACTCAGTTCTACCTGGCAGATGGACTGTAGGCTCACTTTCCCTTCACCTGAACAATTCAAGGGTCTATGATGCTTTTCACCATGGTCAATAATTACTTCAAGATCATAACTTCTCTCCTTATCCTATTCCAATAGTTCTTGCTGGGTCCCATGATACAAACTAAGATTTTCTTCTTATTGCTTATTTTCTATTCATGCTGCAACAAATTAGTAATCACAAGATTGTTACTGAGAGCACAAAATGGTTATCTAGAGCATAAAATTGTTACATAGAGCTCTGTAGGTTAGAAGTGTGGTATCAGTGTTGCTGGGCTAAAATCAAGTTGCAAGCAGTGCTTTATTCCTTTCTAATCATTATGTAGTGTCTTTGCCTATCTTTTATTTTTATTTAATTTAAAATCTATCGTGTCTGAGATAAGAATGGCTGTTCCTGCCCTTTTTTGTGGTCCGTTAGCCTGTATTATAGTTTTCCATCCTTTTACTTTAAGTCTGTGTTTATCTTGTTGTGAAAGATGGGATTCTTGCAAGCAGCATATGGTTGCGTTATGTTTTCTGATCCATCCCCCCACCCTGTGCCTTTTGATGGGTGAGTTTAAGCCATTGACATTTATTGATATTATGGATTTAATGTATTGTAGTGCCATTGTTCAAAAAAAAATTTTTTTTGTTTGCTCTGATATATTGCCAGTATTATAGTGATGTTCTTGTTTATAAGAGGTCTTTTAGAACCTCTTTTAGGGCCGGTTTGGTGATGGTTGCCTTCTTTAACTGTTGTTTGTCTAAGAAGGTTTTGATCCCTCCATCTAGTTTGAATGAAAGTCTAGCAGGATATATTATCCTTGGTTGAAACCCTTTTTCATTCAGGGCTTGATAGATATCTTGCCATTCTCTTCTAGCTTTTAGAGTTTGAGTGGAGAAATCTGCAGATAATATTATGGGGTTTCCCTTGTATATGACTTTTTGTTTCTCTCTTGCAGCCTTTAGGATCCTTTCTTTATCCTAACTTCTTCTCATTGTGACTATGATGTGTCTTCAGGTCTGGGTTGATTCTGTTTGGTACTCTCTGGGCCTCTTGAATCTTGATGTCCTTTCTGTTATTCAGGTCTGAGAAGTTTTCTTCTATTATTTCCTCTAGAATGTTTGCTTCCCCTTCCTCTCCTCCTTCCTCTGGCAGGCCAATTATGCGAATGTTACTTCTTTTGAGATCATCCCATATGTCTCTGTTGTTGTTTTCAGTGTCTCTCAATCTCTTTTTAAGCTCTTTCACCTCTTTCTTCGTTTTCTCTAACTCATACTCTGTCTGACTAATTCTGTTTTCTGCTTCTGTTAGTCTGCTTTCCCTTGCCTCAGCTTCTTTCTTCATTATAGCTATTTCAGCTTTCAGTTCTCTAATTGCCTCAAGATAATAAGTATTTTCTTTGGGGGTCTCAACTGTTGTTTCCCTAGTACTGCCATTCCTTTCCTCCAATGTTGTTTTCATTTCTGTGATTAATAAGTTTATTATTGCTTGCATACTTTTCTTATCCATGGTTACTTCTGGCTGATTTGTAGTTTCTTCTGGGCTATTGTCTTCATTGATTGGAGTAGCAGTTTTATTTGTTTTTGATCTACCCATTTTTTTGATTTATGTGTTTCTTTTTTTATGCTCTGTTGTTCCTCAGTTGTTGTGTTTTGAGCACAAGCAACACTGTACTAAATACCTTTATGACAATTGCACTCCCCAACCTCAGGAATTACAGTAGCAACTGAAGAAAGTATTGAAGCAGTTTAATCACTACCAGTTAGCCAAACAATTTCCCCAGTCCATGAAAAAATAGTAACCAAATCCCAGTGAAGAAGAAAGAGAAAAGAAAGAGAGGATAGCAAGGATAGACAGTTATCCAAATCTACTATCCACTGTATATTCTAGGGGTAACAAGAGGGGAAAGGGAACTAGAGCAGAGATACACACATAGAGAGTCCACTCTGAGTCAGATTTCTTCCCCAAAATAATTGACAAATTCAGAAAGGCAAAGAAGAAGGAAGGAAGAAGTGTATGACAAGATAAAAAAAAAAAAAAGAAAAAGAAAAAAGAGACAAGCGAGAGAAAAGGGAAAAGAGAAGGAAAAGAGCTGTAATTAAAGAGCAGTGAAAAGAAAAAAAAACCCTCAGGACTAGACAAGGATGGCTGAAATAGACAGTTATGCAAATCTACTATCCACTGTGTATTCTAGGGGTGGCTAAAGGAGGAAGGGAAGTTGAGCAGAGACACTCGCAGTGAGAGTCCATACTGAGTCAGAATTCTTCCCCAAAATAATTCCCAAATGTGTAGTGAATTCAAAAAAGCACACTGTTTGGTGGTGTGGGGGCTGGGGCCTGTGGCTTTGGAAGCTGTAGGATTAAGGAAGAAAGGATGACAAGAATGAGAAAAAGAAGAAAAAAAAAAAGAAAGAGACATAAAAAAGAAAAAGATAAGAAAAAGAACAGTCATAAAAGAGCAGTGAAAGGAAAGATTTATTTATTTTTAATTATTTAATTAGCTATGCGGGGTGAGGTGTGGGGGGTTGGCTACTTAGAAAGAAAAAAAAGGCCAGAGGTTTCAGAAGGGTATAGACTTAGAATGAATGATACTCCCTGGTGGGACAGGAATTTGGTAAAGAAAGAGGCTCCTAGCAGGGGAGCCTGCTAGGAGCTGGTCCCCAGGGATTGGTTATGGGGGGGTGGGGAGGGGGAGGAGGTGTGCTTTATAATTAAATGGAAAAAAAATTTTTCCCCTTTTTTTTACTCTATTTCTTAACCCAAATTAAGTTATAGTCACCTCCTTGGTGTGACCGCTAGGACCCCTTATTGACTGGCCTACTAAAGTCAGAAAATCCTACCGTTTCCAGAAGATGTGGTCAGAGCTTAAGCCACTAGCAGCTTCTCAGTCCGCCATCTTCCAGGAACCGCTTTATTCCTTTCCGGAGACTCTAGTGGAGGGCTCATTTCCTTGTACTTTTCAACAGCTAGAAGCTACTCATACGTCTTCCCTTGTGGCCCCTTCTTCCAACTTCAAAAGCAACAACCATGCAGGTCTCTGTACTTCACAACAGAGACATCTTCCTCTGACTCCCCTGTGTTGCAACCTTAATTCTTTCTTTGCCAGGTAACCTAACAGCATTCACAGTCATTAGGGGTTAGAATGTGGGTTTCTGGGGGAGGCATGAAGACATGATTTTTTTCTACCATACTACCCTTGATTTAGGTCAGAAGCAGTATGAAGACTTTGGTCACAATAATTTCTTTTAAAAATATTTACTGTATATATTATATATGAAGAGTTACAAGGAGAGAGGGAGAGGGAGAGACAGAGACAGAGAGAGAGGGAGAGAGAGAGAGATAAATCAAAGCATCACTCCAGCACATACAGTACCAAGGACTGAACTATGAGCCTCAGGCATTTACATACTGCTGCTCTGTCAGTTAAAAATATTTCCGTGTCACCCATACAATTTCATAATTGGCTTTCTACAATGTCTTTCTACAAAATATCTCCTTTAAGTTTTGCCAATCCCTACCATTTTCTTTTGTCTCTTTCCAGCCCTCTGTTTTCACATTATCTTCCTAAACCAAGAAAGCATTCGGGTTTTTCCACCAAGGTCCAGTGAATCTTTGAAAAAGAGACAGTTATTCTTGCTTGGCTATGCTCTTAGGAAGTCAAACTCAGAACAGTGATCATGTAAGCAGACTTTCTAGAATTTCTGGCATCATGCTATCTCTAGTACTCTCCAAAACTGTTGGAGAGAATAATGAATACAGACTCTAGGACACACACACACACACACACAGACACACACACTGATATGACCTCACAAAAAAAGAAACTAGAGAAGTATTCATTATATTGATGCCTAGGTGACTTACAGCTCTAGATATATACATACCCCTGGGATGATTTATCTGAATTTTATAGACCCTAGACTTTTCCCAGCTGAAACCCAGTTACTGCCTCCACAATAAGTCACTGGATTGATTGCTTTAAATTTAAAAGAGCACTGGGAGAACTTTGGCTGCCTGTACAGTTTAAATCTTGTCCACTGTGAAGGGTCCCATTATACTTGTGGATGGCCTAGACGCAATAGGTCTGTGGTGCTAGTAGGAGTAGGAAAAGCAAAAGAAACAGAAACAGAATCAGAGCAGAGCCCTACAAGTGTCAGCTAAGACATAAGTCCAGCTGCCCAAGAAAAGAGCCTCAGAAGTAGCAGCTCAAACAATTCTTCTGTGAAAGGGTGATTATAAACCGAGAGTGACAGAGTCAAAAACCCTAGTAGGATTTAAGAATTTCCCTTGACTAAGGAAGGAACAGCAGAGAACATGGAGAAATTGAAGATGAATTTTATTTGTTAAGTACCTACATGTGTGAGGTACATATAGGCCTTGGGAAGGTCTTAATAATAAGGAAAATATAGTTTCATATCCCAATTGGTTGTCCTTGGAAAAGTTACTTAACCTTTCTAACTATCCTCCTCTCACTTCTGTTTTGAAATTACACATGCACACACATATTATACTTATATAATATATATATAGATATAGATATATTAAAGTGTATTTTCAAAACCTACTATACTTAATAGTATGGGGAAATTCTCATTAAAAGAAAAAAGTTGGTAAAAATAGCAATATAACTCTGATACTGTAAAAAAAGAACACTTTGAATATATGTATATATATGAGGGAAAATAAATAAAATGTTAACAATGGCTATTTTGCAGTGGGAATTCTGATGATTTAATTTTTAAATGTACCTTTCATATTTCCAAATTGCCTACAATGAACATGACATACTTTGAAATATTTTTCCAGATTTGCATTTTTATTGCAAAAGTGATGCATGTTCAGTGTAGGAAATTAAACTTTGCTGCCACTGGGAATAGCTTGTTGAGAATCCTGCCAGATGTTTTTTCTCTTTGCATCTCTAAATATATATGTGGAGGGCATGCATGTCAACAGGCCACAAATTCAGGTGTGTAAAGAAAGATAGCTTCAGTTTACTATAACTGAATCTTGTGTTAGTCTTGAGCCTCTATTCCACCTAGTGGCAGAAGCTTCATTTTAAGCAACAGAGATTAAGCTCATTGATCCCCCAGTCCCCACCTGTAGGTGGAAAGCTTTATGAGTAGTGAAGAGAGCTGCAGGTGTCTCTCTGTTTCTCTCCCTCTCTATCTCCCCCTACGTTCCTGATTTCTGACTATCCCTATTTAATAAATAAAGATTATTATATATGAATGACAGAGTAAGCTGAAACAAGTTAAGGGTTTCTCTGCATGGATATAATTTACACCCACTACTACTACTACTACTACTACTACTGCTACTGCTACTGCTACTGCTACTGCTACTACTACTACTACTGCTACTGCTACTGCTACTGCTACTGCTACTGCTACTTCTTCTTCTTCTTCTTCTTCTTCTTCTTCTTCTTCTTCTTCTTCTTCTTCTTCTCCTCCTCCTCTCCTTCTCCTCCTCCTCCTCTTCTTCTTCCCCTTCCCCTCCCCCTCCCCCTCCTCCTCCTCCTCCTCCTCCTTCTTCTTCTTAGGATTTCATGTTCATCCTAGGAAATGATGCTCCAGACCTGATATCCAAGTGTGAAGTAGGGGCTGAGGGCACCTGATTCTCACTTATGATTTGGTCTTTTAAGTGTAGGATCTACTTCAACAGGAAGACTCTGAGACATTAAGTTTCCCAAACCTACTTATCATTCAGTCCACTCTGGGGTAGCCCTTTCTCAACTGTGAGGTCTTGCCTGGTCTAAAAACCACAAATAGATGCTTGGTTTCTCAAAGTCCTTCTGAATTAATATTAAAACTTTCTTCTGGATATTCTTCCACTTAGGAGGCACTTTCTCTGGCTCTTTCTGTATAAGAAATTTTATTCTTCTGATTCTAGTTCTCTAGGATCCATGGATCTTTTTGAAAGTCATCAGTCCCAGTGACTTCAGATGGGGTCTCTTGGATACTTCTATAACCAAATACCTGAAGTCTATGACCAGACCTCCCTTCCCCATCCTGAGAGGGCCATGAAGACACAGAGCCCTTTTCAGATGTCCCCCTACATTCTAGGGAAATCATTCTATCCAATTTCCCTTCTTTGCTGGGCAGGTGTAATCTGTGATCTTAATATTTTTTGTTTGGCTCAGACAGATGAGTATGAGGATGAGTTCATGATGTAAATCTGATAACATGAGTCCTTGGACTCAGTCTAGAGATTATGTTTGTCTTCCCAACTAATGAGTATCTCATATATTATAAAGGCCCATTTTGAAATCTCAAATGTGGAAACTGACTTTTCTTTCTGTGGCTTCATGTTTGGCATTAATGCTGTCATTACTCTCATGTAACAGGAGCAAGAAATGATCTGCTACCAGAAGTTGAAGGAGTGGTGGGGGTAGGATGTCACAGAAATAACAATGGAAAAGACATATCTGTTAATATTTTAAAATGTGAACTTGCTGGAAATGTGTCTTGGCTTGTAACAAACAGATATATGAGAGTTTAATAACATTATAACAATTGTATCATGGAATAGTGTCCCTGTTCCCTGAATAATGTGTCTTCGAGTTATCTGTAACAGCTGAGTGAAATTCAAACCTCTATTTGGTTATCTAATCCACTGATTCAAAAATACAGTTGTCCTCAATTTTTCACTATTATAATGCTTCAATGAGCATGCCTGTGCATATCTCTTGTTCATTTGATCTACTGTCTCTAAGATAAATTCTTAAAGGTGGAACTATTATGTCAAAGGCTATTACTACACAGTCACCCTTAGAGAAATAGACATGGGGACAATATAGATAAGGGGGAAAGTGATGCTTAAGATAATAAAGAATGCTGAAATAAATCAAAGATATATAAGATATAGACCACTTAAAAACTTGAATATGTTAGACATGAAAGTTCTTAATGGAAATATATAATATCTAAACTATGCAGAGAGGAAAAAAAGAAAACAAAGGCACCAGGAAAATGAGCATTACCTCACCTTGGACAGAGAAGAGACTTCTTAAGCCAGATTATTATTATTTTTTTTTGATAAAGTAAAAGGTGCCACAAAGCTAAGAGATAAATACAAGACTTGAGAACACACTTGCAATGTATATGGAAAACAACTGACTAATATCACTAAACAAAGAGCTCCTTTAGGAACAGGAAGAAAGAAAAAAGTATCAAAGAGGACAAAAAAAATTTACTACTCAAAGAAACTTAAAAGGGAGGCCAAATGTGGTAAGCTATATACAATGACCTTGTATTGGGAGGTAGCAGCTATTTCTTCATTTTCACTCCCAATGTGGACTGGCCATATGTCTTGTTCTGGTCACTGGAAACTGAACAAATATAATGCAGACAAAATACCTGGTATTAGGACTTGTCCTGTATGACTGATTTGGTGGATGAGGAGCCATACAACCTACTCATGTCTCTCAAGCGGGACAATATTCAGTCAACTGCCAATCTCCAGAAAGACTTAGTTTAACAATAGCTAACTTCAGACCCATAAGAGAGCAGAGGCAAGACTAGGAGTAGAGCTGTCAGTTAAGCCTAATACAAATTGCTGACCCACAAAATAATAAATTAAACAAGGAATGAATGCTATAAGACACTAAGTTTCGTGGTAGTTTGTTAAACAGCAAAAGCAACTAAACAAAAACATGCCCTAACATGAGTTATACACTTTAGTAAAATATTATTTTTACCCATCAGTTATAAAAAGGAAAAAGAATGAGTTTAGGCAAGAATGTGAAAGGATATGTATTTTCTCACTGCTGAAAGAGGTATAAACTGCTGCAAACTTCTTTGAGAAGTAATGTAATAATTCCTATTACAATTGAAAATACGAGCCCTTTGACCTCAAGAAAAAAAAGTGCAAGACTCTATGACATCTTCACAGGAGTGAAGCCGTATCTCATTGTTGTCTTTATTTTAATTTCTCTGATAATCAGTGACTTTGGGCATTTCTTCATATGGCAATTATAAAAGAAAAGGAGTAAGAATATTTATTGCAAAATTGTACTGGGTAGGTCATCAAGAGAAGCAAAGACAAAGAAAAGAAAGGGTAGAAGTGACAAAGGAAAAAACCCTATGGAAAAAAAATATATATATATAATAAACTGTTTAATAAGATACAGTGTATCCATTATTATTAATATCAAAAGAATGCAAAATGAATGAATTAAACATACAGCTACTAGTTTGGAGAAATGAACTAGAATTACTACTGACCTTTTCCAAGCAAATTACAAATAATGGGTACACTATAAATCTGTTTTTCTAAAACAAGATAATGCATCCACTGATTTCTTTTACCAGCTCCCTATAAACTTGTACTATACATCTTACCTTCCCACTGGAAATAAAGGCACTACAGCAGACTACAGAAATGGAGGCTAACTTATGTTTTTTGAGTTTCAGATTCTGAGATGGTTGTCTAACCAATGACTAACAAATATCCTAACTACATATACCTACCAGTAAAACCTTTGAGATAGGTGTCCCATTGTGTATGTACTTGAGCACTTAAAAGACATGATATAGAATATTAAAGAAAGATATACACAAATATTAATGTTAGAAAAAGATCCAGAAGTAAAAGTCAACTACTTTAGATAACTTAAGATTCATGAGCAACACAAAATATTTTTTTTAAATATTTACTTTATTTATTTATTCCCTTTTGTTGCCCTTGTTGTTTTATTGTTGTAGTTATTATTGTTGTTGTCGTTGTTGGATAGGACAGAGAGAAATGGAGAGAGGAGGGGAAGACAGAGAGGAGGAGAGAAAGATAGACACCTGCAGACCTGCTTCACTGCCTGTGAAGCGACTCCCCTGCAGGTGGGGAGCCGGGGTTGGAACCGGGATCCTTATGCCGGTCCTTGTGCTTTGCGCCACCTGCGCTTAACCCGCTGCGCTACAGCCCGACTCCCCACAAAATATTTTTTAAGTACTTGAGTTTTGATTTTTTATATATAATTATTTTTATTTATTGGATAGAGACAACCAGAAATCAATAGGGTAAAGGAGATAGAGAGGGAGAGAAAGAGAGATACTTACAACACTGCTTCACAACTCACAAAGCCTTCCCCCTGCAGGTGGGGACCAAGATTTAAGGCCAGGTGTGCCACCACCCAGCCCCATTTTTTTTTTTTTAACCAGAGCACTGCTCAGCTCTAGTTTATGGTGGTATGGGGGATTAGACCTGGGCCTTCAGAGCCCCAGGCATGAGAGTCTCTTTGTATAACTATTATGCTATCTCCCCACCCCCACAAAATCTTTTTTATTATAGAAAATACTCTCAGTCAAAAAGAACTTTTGTTATGTAACTAAAAATGGCTAATTTTTTTTTTTTTAATCTTGATTTAACATCTTTGTGAAACAGAAGTTCAAAGACCTGAATTCAGTTTCAACTTACTTCACTCCTTGACTGTAACAGCTATTGTAGCTTAATGAAGTAACTCTCAAGATCCTGCACCCAAGTGGAAGTTCATCTTTGGTGACACTGTTGTCCCACAAAAAACAAGTGACCAAAAGTTGACTACAACATTTTCCTCTTTCTATGTGTCAGTTCTTTCTCAGAGGCTTTGGAACACATTGAAAATTTAGTTTTCTAGGAATCCATTTCAAAGCACACTGGAATTCCTCATTGTAGAAGATTTTTACATGTGTTAGAAAATTCAGTTTCCAAGGCATGGGGAAATATTTAAGTTTTTACATTTCTAAAGAATAGTTTCAAAATACACTAGAGTCTTCACACTGGAAGATTTCTATAAATGGGTTAGACATTATTACTTCCTGGAGGTTATTTTTAACTTGCAAATATAAGAAGGACTTTATTATTTGGGGGTGACAAACACTGTCCTTGGAACCACAAAGAGATAATAGAAATACTTCCAGCGTTCATTTTCAAAATATTCTCTCACAAGAATAATTCCTTTCAAAGAGAAACTGTTCCATGCAGTGTTAAATATTTCCTTATATTTAAGTAGCAGATTAAATATATCTTTCTTTTTCCAAAAATACATACCAAGTAGCATTCAATTTGTCATCTTAAAGGTCAAAAAACTTCAATGACTGGTTACTTTTAAAAAAAAAAATCGTTATTTATTTGATAGATAAAGCCAGAAATTGAGAGGAAGGGGGAGATAGAAAGGGAAAGAAACAGAGAGATACCTGCAGCCCTGCTTCACTATTCGCAAAGCTTTCCCTCGGCAGGTGGAGGCTGGAGGCTTGAACCTGGGTCTTTGTGCACTGTAACATATGCACCACCACCCAATCGAACTGGTTACTTTTGAGATTATCTAAACAACAAATTCAATGAGTGTCTTAATCATTTTGCAATGAGATTAACAGTGGGACTCTGGGTAGTACAAGATTTCAGAAATTATCCGCAGTAAGGATTTCTATAATTAAAAGGTCTTATTTTCACCAAACCAATCAGCTAGTGGCATGTCATGCAGGTTAACACTGTGTAGAAGGGATCAGGCAGTAGTGCACCAGGTGAAGGGAACAGACTACCATGTGCAAGGACCCAGATTCTAGGTCCTGGTCCCTACCTGCAGGAGAAAAGCTTCATAAGCAGTGAAGCAGTACTGCAAGTATCTCTCTGTCTCTCTCCTCTTTCTTCCTTCTCAATTTCTGACTGTCTCTATAAAAATAAATTAAATTGAATCAATCCTTAAAAAAAATAGGATGAGCAGAGATAACTAGATGATAAACAGGTTCAGTTACTATAAATCTGTCTCACTGCCCACTCACACCCAGCCTGAGTGGTAATTCAGATTAAGTATTCAGAAGGATTTGTTAATTGGATTGTTTTATTTTAAAAAAGAAATAAAAGTCTTTTGCAGCATTTAAATATTTTATCTATTTCATAGGGACAGTTTCCTCTCAGTTATGCAACCTACTTTGGAAATCACATCTCTAAATAACTTATTCGGGTAAATACTTTCAATACCAAGAGATTTTTTTAAAAAAACAAAAAACCACTTGCTAAGGCAACAAGAGAGAACAAGAGAAATTTGGGCAATAAAATCCAATGTGTCTCTGAAATGTGTGCTATCCACACTCCCAGGTCTCCAATCCCTAATCCTGAGCTCAAGGCCACTGTTGGGAAGGGAGTGTTGAGGGGACTGCCCAGTTTGTCTTAGAAAACTCTGGTCTGCCATTTCATTGGGAGCATGTGATGCCAAAATACATTTTTCTCAGGCAGGAAAATATGTCTGAAATATCTCATAAGCCCTACCCATAAGTAAAGATGGGAAAGGCACAGTAACAATAGCAAAGATACAGAAATAAGAACACAGCAGAAAAAGAGAAAGATAATCAAATCTGGAAGAATGGTGAATAATTCAAGATGAATGACTCTGGCCCAGAGCAGTACCCACCACCAATATCCCATAACCATCATCATTGCTACCTCTAGACTGTCCACGAGATAGAGGAAAAAAAGAAACTTAAAATGGTTCAGAGGTTCATTCTGCCATCAGACAGAATGGGGAAAACTGTTACAGACATGAAAAGGTTCATTGTGACCCTGGGTCCATACTCCCAGAGGGATAAAGAATAGGAAAGCTATCAGGGGAGAGGATGGGATACAGAGTTCCGGTGGTGGGAATTATGTAGAGTTGTACCCCTCTTATGGTTTTTGTCAGTGTTTCCTTTTTATAAATAAAAAATCTTTTAAAAGAGAGAGAAAAAAAGTAAGAACACAAGTACTTGCCTGAAGCCAAAAAAAAAAAAAATATAACAGATAAGGAATCTGGAAGATTATCACAACAAAATAAGTAGTCAATAAATATTGATTATTTTAAAAAGGTTTAGGGAGTTGGGCGGTAGCACAGCTGGTTAAGTGCACCTGGCACAAAGTGTAAGGACCGGGGTAAGGATCCCAGTTCGAGTCCCCGGCTTCCCACCTGCAGGGGAGTAGCTTCACAAGCAGTGAAGCAGGTCAGCAGGTGTCTATCTTTCTCTCCCCTTCTCTGTCTTCCCCTCTTCTCTCCCTTTCTCTCTGTCCTAGCTAACAATGACTGTTGGTATGCTTCTAAAAACCCCTTCTGTTTCTTTTGGTTTAATCCTCCCTACATTCTATTTACATAACACTATTCTATTTACATAACCTCTGTTAACAAGCACCACCTTCCCTCCAGGGCATTGGTGGTTTAGTGGTAGAATTCTCATCTGCTCCGCCCCCTCTCCTTGTCATACCCTGATTTTCACCAGTCACTTTTCTCTCCACCTTCTCTATGTCACATCCTGTTCACACCCTACTTGGGAAGTATATATAAAGACAACATTGTTCGTTTTAGTTTAGTTTAGCTTAGCTCGGTATAGATTGCGCTGCGTCCTGCATGAATAAAGAGATACTGCCTACAGCTCAACCATGAGTCCCTGGTCATCTGTCTCCTGTCATTGAAGCTCAGCCCGACATATGGCGCCCGAACAAGGGACTGACATAAGCCCTGAAACAGAGACCAGCACCGACGTGGAACCTAACCGCCCATCGCCCAGATAAGTAAATTGGCTACCCATCCGCCATGGGTTGCCTTTCTACTTATGAAGAGGTTTGCCAAAGCCTCTACTGTTTCATCATGAGACAGTTACTCTGTCTCTGGAACATTTTGCTCTGGGCCACACTTTGTTTCCCAGACCGGGAACTTTGGTTTCTTGTGACCCTAATCATAGAGCTTGGGAGATGCACGGAGATTTCTCCTTGGACTTTCTGGATTCCCTCTCCCATGTTTCCTGAGGAAAAGGACTACATTTTGCTCTGGGCCACAGTTTGGTTCTTTATGACCGTGATCATAGACCTTGGGATATGCACGGAGATTTCCACTGGGACTTTCTGGACTTCTTCTCGCATGTTTCCCATGGAGAAGGACTACTCTAATTTGAGGAGCATTCTCCAGTACCGTGGCAGTCTCCAAGAATGGAGACACATGGTTAGTTCTACTCTCCTGATTGGATTCTTTCTTCGATGGGAAGACACTTTTAAAAATGGGTGCCTGAAGCAATCCAGCAGGAACAGTCAGAAGCACCCTAAATGGAATTTCGAGGAGCTTTTTGGACTAGGACGCCCTCCAGGGACTCATGATACTACATGGTGAGATCTGCATAATCTGGTTCAAGTTGTGTTTCATAAGAGAATGATTTGAATGACTGAATTTTTGCATGACATTGACTTAAAAAAAAATGCTGGACACAGCCATGATTTCTAGAAACATCCAGAAACAATCCAAAAAATTGTTTTTTCCTCCTTTGATTTATTTTTTTACGTCTTGGCATAAATCTGAAACGTTTAATCCTGAAAACTGTATGAGTTATGGGCAGGGAAGATAGTGGAATGATTATGTTAATTATTCTCATGCCTGAGGCTTCTACCATGATTCTTCTGTTTACCTTTCCACATTTTATTGAGTTTAAACTGTTTCAACAACTTTGAATTCATACTAGAAAGGACTTCCAATTATAATGGAGTTATCAATTATAGTAAACCTTTAATTTGCTACAAATTTTGTTTGACAAGTAAGTGAATTTCAGCTGTCAAGTCTTCACCTGAAAAAGCATCTACTCAAATGGAATTCCTGGAAATCCATTTGGATCCTGTTCTCTGACATCGCCCACAAGATGGAATGACTACAACACACCCCCGGAAACCAATGATGTGACCTGGCACGACCTGAAGAAACAGATTCAGAGACTCCAAAGATCACTCTCTACAGAAAAGCAGAATTTTGGAGGCCGACATTCCCCATCGAGACAGACGTGCAGTGTTTCATCCCCTGGCATTTTCTTCCATGGCCATCTACTTTGGACTGACACCTCCATCGGACTTACTGGTACACGCTGCTGTGTTTCTCAAAGACTAACTTCAGCCAATTGCCTTGAGACTTTATAGACCATGTCCCCTCACCTGCAGGCTCTGTCCCCAGAGGCGGAAAACTCCCACTCCTTATTAGGTTATGCCCACAGAGGTAGGAAACGCCCTTTGAGGCAAGAGATGCCCCCAGAGGCATGAAGTGCTCCCAGAGGCATGAAGTGCTCCCAGAGGCAAGAAATGCCCTTTCGCCTGCTAGGCCTTGCCCTTTGAGGCAAGAAACGTTCCCCTTGGCATCACACTGGTTATTGCTGCTCGCCTATTTTGTTTTCCATGTCTTATGCCAGTTCTTTTGAAAACGCCTGTACGATATAGGTTTCTGTTCACCCCACTATCCTGCTACTATAGCCATTAGTTAAAAAGAAAGGGGGAATTGTTGGTAAGCTTCTAAAAACCCCTTCTGTTTCATTGGTTTAATCCCCCCTGCTTAACACTATTCTATTTACATAAACACTTCATTCTATTTACATAACCACTGTATTCTATTTACATAACCACTGCAGGGCATTGGTTCAATCCCCACTGGTTCATGATATGTTTTTGCTCTGCCCCCTCTCCTTGTCACACTCTGATTTTCACCAGTCACTTTTCTCTCCAACCTCTCTATGTCACGTCCTGTTTCCACCCTACTTGGCAAGTACATATAAAGACAGCATTGTGAGTTTTACGGTACTTTAGATTTAGCTTAGCTTGGTATAGATTGCGCTGCATCCTGCATGAATAAACAGATACTGCATACAACCCAGCCGTGAGTCCATGAAGCCAGCCCGTCGAAAACAACAAACGACAACATCAGTAACAACAACAATGAAAACCAACAAGGGCAACAAAAGGGAAAATTTTTTTTTTAAGTTTTTTGTTTTCACTTTTAAATTTGTAGTTTGAGGTAAGTACCTCCATGGTTATGTTACACCTTTGAACTCACACTAAGAGGTACAAGGATACACTCCAGGAGTTAGTTCAACAGGGTTTGATTGGAGGGTGGCATGTATGGGAAAAGCACTGATTTAAGCTTCTCTATATTGCTTTACTGGACTTGATGGGCATTTATAACTTTCGTAATCAAGAGAAAAACGACATGTGTAGAAATTTTTACTAACAGGCAGGCCAGTTTTATGAATGAAACTGTAGCTATGGGCACCACTGATGGCCCAACCTATGCACTGGGGGAGAGAAGGTTTAGCATCAGGAGACCACAGTGCAGTTAAGCAGAGGAGCACTCTGACTTTTCCACAGGATGGCACAGAAGATTTAGCACTCTGATACTGCAGTCAACTTTACAGAATCTTCTCAAAAGTCTTTGGTAACAAAGGCTACCATGTCTAGTAAGAGGAGAAAAAAAAATAATAACCATGAAGATTTCACAAGACTGTATATATACACCTTAATAGGGAAGCCTATTTCCTGCTAAAGAGAAAGAAAAGTGGTTCAAGAATCCCAATACATTGAATAACCTTCTTCAACCTGGCTCTTGATTTCTTCTGATATCACCCAGATACCAAATGGGTATGGATGGGATATGGAGTTCTGGTGGTGGGAATTATGTAGAGTTGTACCCCTCTTATCTTATGGTTTTTGTCAGTGTTTCCTTTTTATAAATAAAATTTTTTTAAAAAGAGAGAGAAAAAAAAGAACACAAGTACTTGCCTGAAACCAAAAAAAAATTAACAGATTAAGGAATCTGGAAGATTATCACAACAAAATAAGTAGTCAATAAATATTAATTACTTAAAAAAAGGTTCACGGAGTTGGGCGGCAGCACAGCACAAAGGAGATCCTCTCAGAGAAAGTACAAAAGTACTGAAAGAATGTTTAATAATGTGGTGGATGAACAGCAACCTGAAAATGAATTTGTTGGACTGAAAAAGAAAAACCAAACTGAGAATAATACTGCTGTGCCAGTATTCTACCAATATTACCTCAAATGCAATAGAGTATCTTAAATAGAATTTTAGAACAGACAAAAGATATCAGTGTAAAAAACTGTTGTTATTCAAATTAAGAGTAGAGCTTAATTCACAGTAATATGAAAGTGATAGTTTCTTAGTTTAGGTGAATAAACCTTGGAGAAGTAAACGTTGAGTATATTAAATAATTACTGTTAGGGAAAATTAGGTTGGGGGTAAAAGAGAACGCTCTATGCTACATTTAATTACTGAAAATGACTCTCTGTTCGAGCCCCTGGCTCCTCACCTACGGGTGGGGGTGGGGGGGTTGCTTCACAGGCGGTGAAGCAGGTCTGTAGGTGTCTATCTCCCCGCCCCCCACGCCGTCTTTCCCTCCTCTCTCCATTTCTCTGTCCTATCCAACAACAATGACAGCAATAACAACAACAATAATAACAACAATGATAAACAAGGGCAACAACAGGAAAATTATATATATAGCCTCCAGGAGCAGTGGATTTGTAGTGCAGGCACCGAGCCCCACTGATAACCCTGGAGGCAAAAAAAGAAAAAAAGAAAGAAAATTACTCTAAATTAAAAGTTTATTTTAAGAAAAAATTATTTTCCAAGGGTAAAAAATAGAAAGACCATGAAATATAAGAAATAATATTAGGATCAGGTAGCTAAAGACAAATTTGATGAATTAGTTGGCTCCATTGCAGGTTTTTTCTCTTCTCTAAAGCAGTTGCCTACCTTTTGTACATCTGAATTGTTTTTCAATACAGACATTAAAAAATTGATATTATAAGGATGTGAAGGATTATTCTTTGCAAGGTTAATATAACAATAAGATAACCCTGTCTTTGTCTACTTATAGTAGTCATTAATCTTTGAAAAAACAATATGGGAGTATAAACTGACATGGAGATGCAAAGTAGGTAATGTATAACACAAAATTATACATGGGATGATACCTCTGCTCTTGAGTTAGCTTATAACAAATAACTAAACTGAAATACCAGTTTTCAATTGGAAAGTATCTGTCTTATTGATATTCTGAATATGTATGTATAATATTTCTTAACAATTTAAAAGATGTACTCTGTGAAAAATATACATAAACTCACCTCAAAAATATTGTCATCATTGTGAAAAATAATGTGGTGTCCTACTGTCTAAATTTACTATTATTTTTGTATTCAGAAAAAGATCTACTATACAAAAAAAGCAGCTTTATACCCATGTAGCAATGTACAAACTAAAGAAGAGCAAAACCTGGACAGGATAGTTAAATTTGGATAAAGAGGACAAAGAAAAGCTTTCACTATAAGAACAAAAGTGAGACTTGGGAAGGATACTAAGAAATGTCAGCCCTTCTTTGGCATTAGGATGTAGAAGTCAGAAACAGGCTTTTACCCTTAGGAGAATTGTGGTGGTATCCCTGAGGTGAGTTTGGGTGGTGGTGGTGGTGGTGGTGGTGGTGGTGGTGGTGGTGGTGGTGTGTGTGTGTGTGTGTGTGTGTGTGTGTGAGAGAGAGAGAGAGAGAGAGAGAGAGAGAGAGAGACAGACTTTGCTGGTGGAAATGGTCTAAAACTATGTCCCTATAATCTTATAACCCATTATTAAACCACTAATATAGCTACCAGGGTTATCTCTGAGACTCAGTACTGGCACTGGGGTGCATTGGATCGACCTTCCCGTGGTGCATCTCATGAGTACCCATTCATTGGGGAAACTGACGATCCTTCCTAGCCGACTGAATCCACATGGATCCCAGTCACTTTCAAAGCCAGCAACAAGCAGCTCCTGCCAGCTTTCAAGCTGTTGGTCCTGCTCTTCGAGTCCTCCAACTTAATGTTGAGGGGCTGTCCTTTGCCAAATGCATTCTTATTGGTCAATTGGCGATTCAGCATCAGGCAGATGTTATCTGCCTACAAGAAACACATATAGCAGTCGATGAAGCTGCTCGATTCACCATCAGCGGATTCGATTTAATATGCTATAATCTCCATCCTAAACATGGCCGAGCCATCTACGCCAAATTGTGTCTTGCAGACGTTTACCATACGGCCTCTTCGACCTTCTACGACTCCATTACTATTGGAACTATTCAGCTCGTCAACGTATATAAGCCTCCCAGTGCCTCATGGGATAATGAGGTCCTGCCTAGCCCGAATCACCCAGCCGTTTATGTTGGAGACTTTAATAGTCATCACCAAGACTGGGGACTAATCCCTAGCACTGCAAAAATGGTATCATCTGTTTTCCATCTACACTATGCCTCGGCCTCGCGTGAGCTTAATGTGCAGCTTGGCGATACGAGAATCCGGCATGAAGCCCAGCCAGTCTATCTTGGCGTTATTCTCGATCGCACTCTGTCATTTCACAAACATCTCACAAAAACTGCAGCAAAGGTGGGCACGAGGAATAACATCATTGCAAGACTGGCCAGCTCCTCATGGGGTGCGAGCGCTTCCACACTACGATCATCATCTCTGGCATTATGCTATTCCACTGCAGAATACTGTGCCCCAGTTCCGTAGCCCCCATGTCCACTTGGTCGATTCCAAATTATATTCCTCCATGAGGATAATTTCTGGAACCATCCGTTCCACCCCGGTTCCATGGCTGCCAGTTCTTAGCAACATCGCCCGCCAGATATTCATCGGGATGCGGCATCATCTTAAGTTCATTTCCCACGTCTACGCTCAACCGGACCTGCCAATATACGCGGATATCTTCGCCCACCCTGTCCAACGCTTGACGTCTCGTCACCCAACCTGGTCCCCTACGCCTACACTGAACTTCTCTGTTCCAGTCTCTTGGAAACAGAGCTGGCAGTCAGCTGAGGTAAAGAACAAACACCTCATCACAGACCCCTGCAAGCGTCAACCCGGC
This sequence comes from Erinaceus europaeus, assembly GCF_950295315.1. Taxonomy (NCBI): domain Eukaryota; kingdom Metazoa; phylum Chordata; class Mammalia; order Eulipotyphla; family Erinaceidae; genus Erinaceus; species Erinaceus europaeus. The sequence continues at coordinate 93,468,223 of NC_080162.1, forward strand.
TTTGACCTAGCACGTTATGATTGGGCCCTCCTCAATCGCTATCGAACAGGCCATGGCCGGTGCGCCGCTATGTTCCATCGCTGGGGAGCCAGAGACGACTCGAACTGCCCCTGCGGCTACAGACAGACTATGACCCACATAGTCAACGACTGCCACCTCTCCAGATTCAAAGGAGGTCTCGAAACTTTACATCAGGCTCAACCTAATGCTGTTGACTGGCTACGGAAGAAGGGCAAATGCTAGAAGAAGAAGTACTGGCACTATGAAATTTACCACTCCCAGAGGCCACTTTTTCTTTCTTCCTTTCTTTATTTACTGTTTTATTTGACAGAATAAAGAAAAAATGGAAAAGGAGAGAGAGGAGAGAGAGACCTTCAGTCTTGCCTCACCACTCATTAACTCCTTAATTATCCTCCCTGCAGGTGAGCAGAGGAGGCATGAACCGGGGTCCTTGCAAAGGGTAATGTATGTGCCCAATAATATGTGTCAATGCCTGGCCCCAAAATAGTGGCATTTTAAATAATAAATAGGCTTTAACATTTTATAATAAAGAGATCTAGTATTGCTTTAAAACTTTAATACCTATAAAACATTTATAAACATCTGACGTGAAAACTTTTTTCTACTCTTACATCTCATGTTTCAGATATTACTATTGATAATTGCACACTTTGGAACATCCTTCTAGACTCCTTTTCTGCATGTATAAGTATAAACAGAGATTCTAGACAGAAATTAGCTCACTTTACACATACTGCTATATAATCTGTCCCTTTTTTCATGAAACAATGGATCATGGGCTTTTTTTTTTTCCACTCCTTGCATATTTACATCTAATTCATGCTTTTGGGTGAATTGCCTTCTACTGGATTCCACATTGTTGATAAACATTAAATTGTGTGTCCATTCTCATAGTTATTTTGTTTACATTATTCCTAGTTACTTGTTATTACAGGTGTTGCACATTGTGTGTGTACTAACAAGCACAATGTTTACATCAAGTTCCCTAAGCTACCATTCTTACATCTTCAACGACTAACACTGTGGTGACAGATTAGGTAACCTCCCTGAATCTCAGTGCCCTTGCTTTCACTGGAAGTAATATTAGTTGATAAAGAGGTTGCCTGGCCCACAGACAAATGCTCCAAATGCACCAGAGAAAGGCAAATTAAAACCACATTGAAATACCACCCCATACCTGTTAGAGTGGGCTTCATCATCAAAACAAGAGAGGATAAGTGTTAGAAAGGATGTGGAACTCTGTCACTCTCGAACTCAGGAACCCTCTCCCGGGGTTCCTTGGGGCGGGGCCAAGCAGGCCCGCGAAATTAATAGGACTGATCCAATTCTCTTGGCGGGGGAGGGCTAGAACAAACCAATGTAAAGCATACGACACCTCTCTCTGGGCCCTGATGGAATTGGGTTTCTGGGGCCCTCTAGTCATCTTCCCCTGACATTTCTCCCTCTCTAGAAGTACGGACTAGAGTTCTTTTAGAAGTGCAGAAGGTGGGAGTTCTGACTTCTGTGATTACTTCTTTGCTGGGCATGGGCATTGACAGGTACATCCATACCCTCCTGCCTGTTTCTATCTTTCCCTTGTGAAAACGCACATTTTTGTACAGCACAAGTATTATCACTCACAATAGTGAATGATGTAATGAGAACTTCCTGTTAGCCTCATTCACTTCACATCCTATAAACACCTTTGGATGGATGGTCACTGCTCCGTAATCCTTTCTGTAAGGATCTATGACCTTCTGGATAACTCCCTGCACATAGCCCTTTTAAACTCTTTTAAATAAATATTGTATCACCAAAAAAAAATAAATGGAAGGGGGAGGGCAAGTGATGTCTTACCATGTACAAGGACTTGGGTTCAAACCCTGGGACCACACAGGAGTACCATAAACACACCAGGGGAAGCTCCACAGATGTTGAAATTGTGCTGCAGTATCTCTCTCCCCCACCTCCCACCTGGAATTTCAAAAAGTGGAAGAAAGTCTAGGTGAGGGCAGTGAAATCATTTATGTGTATGGCCCCAGAGCTATACAAAAAAGAAAAAGAAAGAAAGAAAGAAAGAAAGAAAAGAAAGGGGGGAAAGTAAATAAGGAGGAAGAGCCAGGCACCCACATAACTCCATAGTGTGTCACCACTCAGGTCTAGTTGCTTAGGTGTACCCTTTTTCTTTTTTCAAATTTTTTATTTTTATTTTCCCTTTTGTTGCCCTTGTGGGTTTTTGTTGTTGTTGTGGTGGTGGTGGTGGTGGTGGTTATTATTGTTGTTGTTATTGATGTTGTCATTGTTAGGACAGAGAGAAATGGACAGAGATGGGGGGAGTTCCTGAGTTCGAGAGTGCCAGAGTTGCAGAGGGTTCCCCAGTACGAGAGTTCCAGAGTTCCAGAGTAAGACAGAGTTCCTGAGTTCCTGAGTTAGACAGAGTTCCAGGGTTCCTGAGTTCGAGAGTTAGAGAGAGTGCTTGTGCCGCCGCAAAGAGACAGCAGAGTTCTGTTTGGTGATTAGTTTGGTTTAGTGTATGAATCGTTGTTCCTGAATAAAGAAATACAGCTTCCCTGCCCAGCCATGGTCTCCGCGTCTCTGTTACCCGCCATGAAGCTAGCCGGCCCGGCAAGAGCCTTCAGAAAATTTTAACAACAGAGAAGAGGAAAAAAAATGAAAGACATTTGGAAGTAGTAACAGGTATAGCTGTGACTTAAAGTGGAAGAGAAGACATGTCCATAGAATAATGGAGAAGTATATAGATAGGTAGTTATAGAAATAATAATCTGAGAGAGAGAGCTTATGTGCACACATATCCATAAACTATTGCAAAATATATACCTGGAAGCAGAAGGACACTAGAGTTTGCAGTGAGTACCTCCCTAACACTTCCTATCCACTATTCCAAGCTTTGGGTCCATGAGTGCTCAACAATTTGTTTGGCTTCGTATGTTAACTCTCTTTTCAGTCACCAGGTTCCAGATGCCATCAGTATGCTGGCCAGGCTTCCCTGGATTGAAGACCCCACCAATATGTCCTGGAGCTCAGCTTCCCCAGAGACCCACCCTACTAGGGAAAGAGAGAGGCAGACTGGGAGTATGGACCGACCAGTCAACGCCCATGTTCAGTGGGGAAGCAATTACAGAAGCCAGACCTTCTACCTTCTGCAACCCTCAATGACCCTGGGTCCATGCTCCCAGAGGGCTAGAGAATGGGAAAGCTATCATGGGAGGGGGTGGGATATGGAGATTGGGTGGTGGGAATTGTGTGGAGTTGTACCCCTCCTACCCTATGGTTTTGTTAATTAATCCTTTCTTAAATAAAAAAAAGAAAGAAAGAAAGAAATAATAATCAACCCATATCTGTGACCTTGGGAGAACTGTTGCAGTTCCCAATGGAGGGAATGAACATACAGAACTCTGGTAGTGGGAACAGTGTGGAATTGTGCCAACCCATGTTATTTTGTAAGTCACTAACAAAAATAATATAAAATAAAACCGAGTTATTAAAAAAAAAAAAAAAAAGAAAGAAAGGATGTGGAGAGGGAGTCAGGCAATGGCACAGTGGGTTATGCACAGGTGGCACGATGCGCAAGGACCAGTGTAAGGATCCCGGTTTGAGCCCCCCTGCCCCCCGGCTCCCCACCTGCAGGGGAGTCGCTTCACAAGTGGTGAAATAGGTCTGCAGGTGTCTATCTTTCTGTCCCTGTCTGTCTTCCCCTCCTCTCTCAATTTCTCTCTGTCCTATCCAACAATGACGACATCAATAACTACAACAATAAAACAAGGGCAACAAAAGGAAATAAATAAATAAATAAATAAATAATTTTTTTAAAAAAAAGGATGTGGAGAGAAAAAAACTCTGTTACACTACTGGTGGGAATGCAAAATGATACAATCACTATGGAGAACAGTATGGAAAATCCTTAAACAAATACAGATGGATATACCTTATGATCCAACAATTCCACTCCTAGGAATTTATCCAAAAAAGATAACATTAATTCAAAGGGATATGTGTACCATCATGGTAATAGTGACATTAGCCACAATAGCCAAAATTTGGAAGAGCCAAAATACCCTTTGACAAATGATGACTGGATAAAAAAAAGTTATGGGACATATACTCAATGGAGTACTACTCAGCAATAAAAAAGATGATTTTGTGTCCTTTGGGATAAAATGAATGGAACTCAAGATTATGTTTGGTGAAGTAAGCAAAGAGGTAAAGGACAACTACAAGATGGTTTCACTCATATGTGGAATTTAGAGAACTGAACACACGTACTTCAAATAAACAAAAAGCCAACCCATATTGAGACTGTGGAAAACTATAGTGTTTATCTAGACCTTCAGTGGCAGGAAAGGTGTGTGATTATAATCCTATTAATTTATAATCTCATGAATCACTATTAATATAACATGTCAGGGGGGAAATACATTTAATACTTCAAGTTCTCTAACTGCCTAGACCATAGATCTAAGTGTAAATATTTTCTCTAGCTTAAGTACTTACTGTTTCAGATTTGTAAGATGATCAAACTCTGACACTGGGCTTAAATTGTTCAAAGAGCTTTAAAAATACATCTGAATATATAGCTTTTTAAACATCTAAGTCAACTACAACCTTAGACCATATCAAAACCATTTGGCCCTGTCAGTATCTAAAATACGGAGATTTTTCAGAAACCACTAAAGGGCACAAAGCACAGTGAGGGCAAGTATGTTATTGTAGGTGCTAACCATTGGATTACCATAGAAAGCAAATCCCAATTTACCAGGTTATATCAATAATCAATTATTGCTATTTTAAACTCTTTCTAAGACTACAAAAAAATCCATGCATTCTCGTTAAGATCCTCATTTCTCCTAGTCCAAGAACCTCTAGGACTACATCCATATTTCTTGATACTTCTTCTTACCTCAACCAAATCGCTACAAGTGCTGCTATCCCAAGTAATGCTACTATTGAATTCTTACTGTGGACTGTAGCCAAAGCCACTGAGACTGAGATGTCAACCTCTCAACTCCTCAAACCCGGTAAGATCTTTCCTAACACATGGGACTACCTATATTCACATTAGATGGCACATCACTTAACAAAGTTACAGATAAAGGATGGAGTTTAGGGTGTACATGTATCCAGAGCCAGGTGTAATTATATAACTCAAAAGCTCTCAATAGTCCTCGGTAATTAGACTTAAACCTAATAAACCTGGAGTCCTAGTTGAAATGCCTAAAAACATCATAAATTCTCTAATCAATTAGATTTAAACCAAATTATCTTGGCAATCTAGCAGAAAGGCCCAAAGAGGACAAATCCCAAAAACCTAATCCTGGTTGGTTTCAACAAATTATATTAAACACTTAAACAACTGAGAGAAAGTTTAAGGTCATCAGATAAAGAGAGGACTACAAAAGTTGGATAAGGGCAAGACACTGGCTCACTTAATAATGACATTTCTCATCAATATCCCACCACCTAATCATCTGGGGCCCTAGTCAGATAATTCCTGGATTTCCATGCAAATCTGATGAGACTAGACCTCTAATGGATCCCTCTCTCCACTGGCCACTTCCATCAGGAACATCACCATAAGCCTCCTTGTGGGTCTTCCCAGGACCATGCCCTCACCATAAAGCAGAAATAGTAGGGACTGCCACAGTCTCCAAAGAGAGGCTGAGGTATACTGCCTTGCCATTCAAGGAAGACTGGTCCTGAACTGAGTGCAGCCTGCAATGTTCCCAGCTGTGACCATGAGCTGGAAGCTCAGACCAATAGGGACTTAGAGGTTACATGGGCTCTTGTGCTAAATACACACACACACACACACACACACACACACACACATATGTCCTGGGTCAGGTGGATGGGGGTAAATAGTTGATTTTATTCACAGATTTTTTTTTTTTTTTAAAGAAGGGAGCTACTCTCTGCCCTAATCCAACTTTCTAGCCCTTTTCTCTACTCTGACACCATTTTCTCAGATAATATTTTTATCCAACTTCATGTTAGCTATCAAGCTTGAGCAAAAACTACCATAGTCATGGGTCCCTAGAAACATGCCTAGAATGGACTTCCTAGCTCCCTTACACCCTAAAATCCCTAATGTCATCCACTCTGTTCCTACTTTTCCACTCCTATTCATTAACCATATTGTCTTGCTTTACATCCTGCTACCTTCCGGACACTAAGTTGCAGATGCTATCATGATTCCATCCTGTTTTCTTTGGGCAGACGACCTCACCAGTGTGTCTTGGGACCTTGCCTCTCCAGAGCTCTACCCTACTAGGCAAAGATAGAAATAGGCTGGGGGTATAGATCGATCTGCCAACATCCATGTCCAGTAGAGAAGCAATTACAAAAGCCTTATCTTCTCCACCCTAAAAACAATTTTGATCCATACTCTTGGTGGAGAAGTGACAGGAGGAAGAGGATGAGTGAACTCTGAACTCCAGCTCCACCAGGACACACAGAGAGAGGAGGAAAAATGAAGCAACATTTGGATGTAGTAATAGGGTTATTTTGTGGCTTGAAGGGGAAGAGAAAACTGGACCTGGAAGAAAAAGGGGACAATCATGGACAAATATAGACAAATAGTTGTAGACATGATAGTTAACTCATCTGCAACCTTAGGAGAACTGCTATGGCTTGCAATGGAAGGACTGGGGATTCAGAACTCTGGTAGTGGGAATGTTATGGAATTATACCCCTGTTGACATGTAATTTTGTAAACTAATATTAAATCACTAATAAAATTAAAAAGAGATATCACCTGGATTAAATTAGGTACTATTAATGAGTAAAGAATAAAATGTGGACTGTGAGCTCAGACTAATTGACTCAGAGGTCATATATATGGGCCCTAGGTCAGATCAATAGGGTAAACAGTTAATGGTATTGATATAATTTCTTCATGTTTAGGAGCAAACCTTTGCCCTAATCCAGCTTTCCAGCCCTTAATTCTATCACCATCTTTCCAGTCAATATTTTCAGTCCAACTGCACATTAGCTATTAGGTTCAGGCTAAAAATTACTAAAGTCATGCACCCCTTGGAACATACCTAAAATAGATTTCCTAGGTTCTTCCTACCAGAAAACCCCTAATTTCATCTGCTCTATTCCTACCTTTAGGTTCCTGTTTATTAAACTATTTGTTCTGCTTTATATCTTACTACCTGATGCTACTATGATTCCTCCTGACTTCCCTGGGCAGATGACCTCACCAATGTGGCCTGGAACCCCATCTCTTCAGAGCCCTACCCCACTAGAGAAAGACAGAAACAGGCTAGGGTATGGATTGACCTGCCAATGCCCATGTTCAGCAGAGAAGCAAGTATAGAAGCCAGAACTCCCAACTTCTGTACCCCACAGAGAATTTGGTCTATACTCACAGAGAGATAAAGAATAGGGAAGTTGCCAATGGAGGGGGTGGAACAGGGAGTTCTAGTGGTGGGAACTGTATGGAATTATACCCTGTTATTTTACAATCCTGTTAATAATCATTATTATACCACTAATAATTTTTTTGAAAAAAGACTAAAATCAAATGCTCAGTAGTTTCCCTGATATCTCTCCCTCCCCCCCCTCTCTCTGTGTGTATATATGGAGAGAATAACAGAGAAAAGAGAGGAGTAGAGGATGCAGAAACAAAGATGAACAGATGAATTGATATATGGCCTAGGGATATTCAAACTAATAGACAAACACAAGGGTCAGCAGGTAGGAAGACAGACAAGAAGACATGTAGAAATATAGCAAGTATAGAAGTCTAGCTGGAGTTATTCCCCACTCATACGGCATGAAGGAATTTTATAAATCAATAATCAACAAACTTAAGATCCTTTCTTTCTCCCTCATAGAAATAGGGAGCAGACAGAGCAGCAAGGGAAGATTAGAACCTCTCAAGAGTCACTAAACCAGAGATAGGAGGTAGCACACCTGGTTAAGCACACACACATTACAGTGTAAGCACCCGGGTTCAAGCCCCTGGTCCCCATCTGGAGGGGGAAAGTTTCATGAGTGGTGAAGCAGGACTGCAGGTGTCTGTCTGTCTGTCTTCTCTCTCTCCATATATATATATCCCTTTCCCCTTCTCAATTTCTCTCTGTCTCTATGCAATAATCAATAAAGATAATTCTTTTAAAGAGTCACTAAACCAAAGCAGAGCATCTGCAAGGAACAGTCACCTGACTCGAGGGAGAAGAAATGATGGTGGAGATAACACCTCTGACTTAAAGGAAGTGGCTCAAGAATAGGGCTCAGGAATAGGAATGGAAGGAATATCTAGAGAAAGTAGTCTTCTCATTTTAACAACATGTGTTAGCTAGGAATGATAAAGCTCCCTAGAATCAGAAATGTATCCCAGACTTTGGCCAGAAAGATCATAAAATCCCTAGAGAATAAAAAGATATGAGTCTGTGTCCTAGAACTCTTTAAAATGATACAGTTATAGATGTGGGAGGCTCCAAATCTGACCCAACTATAATAAATATATAAATCCAAACCTGATCAAACTTTAATAAATAGTCCTGGCAAGATGCAGAAGGAAAGAATATCTCAAAAGGCTGATGAGATAACAAAATATTTAAAAGCAGCACAACCTTATAGTCACCTTTGATTCATTCTCTAATACAATCAGTTCCCAAATCCCTTAAACCATGTGCCCAGTACAAACCGCCTGTCTGGATTTTCTTAAACCCAGGCCTTGAATCCTCTGTGGACTGCAGAATAAAGTCTGCAGCTCTAGATGGGCAGAGCCCTCCCACATCAGCTCCCAGGCTGACCCTTCTAAGTACCCTAAATGCTAATCCAACAACCACCTAAGGGTCTCTACCATGGTAACAAGTGCCTGACTTGTATCCTGGGCCTGCTGAACATAGGGTGTGTGACATTTCAGTTTGGAGTCTGTTGGCACCCACATTCTATTTGAAAAAGGTTCCCCAAGGGACCTTATCTGGTGGTGGTCCTGGTCCCACTTTATTCCTGGTCACTGAAATTTTCAAACTCCTATCTACAGTGACCAGAACAACACAGGATAGGAACATAAACTATGCTAGAAAAAATCTAGTCTTTCTGAGGGAGAAAGACTTATCCTCTTGTGATTAGAAATCATTAGAGCACTGGTGAAATAGCTCACTTGGATAGTACACTACTTTGTTATGTGTGCAACCCAGGCTCAAGACATTGAAGAAAGGTTTGGTGCTGGAATTGGCATTTCTCTCTCTCTCTCTCCTCTTTCTCCACTCCCTCTTTCTCCCTTCCTCTCTCTTAAAAGAAAAAGAAGTTATGGGCTGGTGTGGTGGCGCACCTGGTTGAGCACATATATTACAGTCTAAAAGGACCCAGGTTTGAGCTTCTGGTCCCCACCTGCAGGGGGAAAGTCTCTATCCAATAAATAAATAAAGATAATAATTTTTTGTTTTCCTTTTTTAAATTTATTTATTGGGGAATTAATGTTTTACATTCGACAGTAAATACAATAGTTTGTACATGCATAACATTTACCAGTTTTCCATATAACAATACAACCCCCACTAGGTCCTCTGTCATCCTTTTTGAAAATAATTTTTTAAAGTGAGCCTTTTATTCATTTTTTAAAGACTATATTTATTTATTAATGAGAAAGAGAGAGACGAAGAACCAGACATCACTCTGGTTACATATGCTGCCGGGGATTGAACTCCAGACCTCCTGCTTGAAAGACCAATACTTTATCCACTGCACCATCTCCAGTACCACATAAATTTTGTTTCAAAAAGAATGTATTAGAATATGAGTCCCAACTACCTGTCACCACCATGAAAGAACACGTTTCTAAGCACCAAAGTACAAGGTATTTCTGTCTAGTACCTTAGATACATACACGATAGAATTATTTGTTGATGCATATGTTCTAACACAGATGTGAAAATATTTCATAAGCAAGCAAATATACAACAGGCTAAATATCTCAAAACAACTCAAAGAAAAACAAAAATTATCTAAGTTTCATAGAGAGAGAGCTGGGGAAGGAAATGTACTCTTTCAGAAATGCTTTTCTTTTACTGCTGCTCTTCATTGCTTTCCAAATTTCCCAACTCAAATAAATTTCCCAACTCATCTAAATCCCCCAATTCCTCTGTGATGAAATGTGTACGTTGATATCAATTTCATTATTATCACAATGTCTTCACTATCTGCACTAAGCCTATTTTTAAAGCAGGTTTGGTTTTGTCCAAAGCTTTCTTTCCTCTTCAAAATTATCTTCTTAAAAAAAAGATAAATCAAACAGGAACAGGACCTTGAAACTGAACATCTCAGCTCTGTAAGCCTTCTGTTACATATGTTTTATTTGTTTGTTTGTTTTTGTTTTTGTTTTCCCTGCAGACCCACTAGCCATCTTCAACTATCAGCCTTAGGGAAATTGTATAGTTTCTAGGATATTATGCAAGGAAAAACTTCCAAATTACATAAGCTGATAAAGACTTCCCTACTGTGTAGTATACATGGATTCTGGGTTATTCCTGGCTTCACAACTTTAAACTTCCTCACATACTGCTCTCCGTTGTTTTAGCTGCTGAAGGGTTAAGCTTTTAACATTTTCCTGGACTCTCTATGTAAGTATATTGATAATATACATGAAGTAATATATATAATGACTTCCCAGTGAACACATACACAATCTCACAGAAACCCTAACACAAAAGCATCGCATTTTCTAGTTTTAATATTCATCAACTTCCTTTCTACCTAGAGTCCCTAATTCTCAGTGTGGGACAATGTTTTCCTATTAAGCATTTTTCCCCTAAGCCTCATTACCTCTTTGTGGTAGAAAACCATCGAAATGCTTTAGCTGTCTTTGCAGGAAAGGAAGCTAATTTACAAAAGAAGACAAAAATAATCTCCAAATAACAAATTCTCCTAAACTTGGAATATTGCACCTCACAGTCAAAGTATATAGAAAGAGAGCTGTGACCACTTTACAAATTACAGGGAGTAATTGAAATTAACCTGAAATTAATGACTCTATAAAATAGAGGAAAGAAGGAGCCAGCCAGAAGCCCTGGTCTCAAAAACTGCCATGCAGACACATGAATAAAGGTAACAACTAGATGGCAATCTCAGGACAGGCAGGGGACAACAAGAAGAGGAGGAATAGCAAATATAAACCAACAGATAGGGCTGTACCATTTCTTCTACCTTACACCAATGGTTACAATTACTACAAACAAATCAAGTGATTATAAACCTTGTCCCTTGTTACCCTATCTTCTAATTATTTTATGAACTGAGAGTAACTTACTGTAATGGAAAATATTCAGAAATTAAATCTGCATGACAACTCAAGCTATAAGTACAGTGTATATTAATAATCCTCTTATGGGCACTGCTGACGTGTAAAAAAAATGGTTATGTTTCCAAGTTTTTTATTGTAAAAGGGATTAACTCAGGAAACAAAGACAGCTGACCCCTCATATATTTAAAATGCTGTATTCAAATTAATATTACCATACTATGTGGCTTCTCTGATAAACTGTGAGTCTAATGTAAGCAACAAATAACAAAATGAAATATTATTAGTCTACTGCAGCCTCCCAGATCCTTAAAAGTTTGGTAAACGGGGGTCGGGCAGTGGCGCAGTGGGTTAAGCGTATGTGGCGCAAAGCGCAGGGACCAGCGTAAGGATCCCGGTTTGAGCCCCCGGCTCCCCACCTGCAGGGGAGTCGCTTCACAGGCGGTGAAGCAGGTCTGCAGGTGTCTATCTTTCTCTCCCCTTCTCTGTCTTCCCCTCCTCTCTCCATTTCTCGTTGTCCTATCCAACAACGAACTGCATCAACAAGGGCAATAATAATGACCACAACGAAGCTACAACAAGGGCAACAAAAGGGGGGAAAAAATGGCCTCCGGGAGCGGTGGATTCATGGTGCAGGCACCAAGCCCAGCAATAACCCTGGAGGAGAAAAAGAAAAAGAAAAAAAAAGTTTGGTAAACTACATTAAATCCAAAAATTCAGATCAAGGTAGTAAATTACATTAATAAATGCTTCAATAGTGTGAACTCAAACACTTACTAAGAATAAGATCATTTAATTCCTCTGAGCCACAGTTCCCCATGGTGTTAATGTGACATGTAAATGAGGCCATGTGGATAAAGCACCAAACTCATTTTTGATGTCTATTGAAAGTTGTTGAGTTTTTTTTCTCCTTTTAAAGTAAATATCCAAAAATCGGTGTAAAGGATTGGAGCCTAAAGGTACAAGAATGCTAAATTTTTCCAATACATAATTTTGGCTCTCAGCCCTTTCCTTCGACAGAGAATGTCCATGATGGAGCACAGAGAAGAGCTGCTGGGTTTAAAGTAAAGACTCCATCAATTTATCCCTTATAAGATGTAAAGAAGAACTTGTTACCCTGCAGGACCTTGGCGATATTTAAGTTTTTCTGACCTTGACTTAGAGTCCCAGGTCAAAAAGGTTAGTGGTCCTCATCACAATGGCAAGCCTCTACCTTTGAACAAGCAGTGCATGGAGACCTCAAAAGACTCCTCAGGATCTGCTTTCAAGTTGTCCATCTCCAGTCATGAGAACTTTAGAAATACTAAGAACCTGTATTCAAGGACCAACACTGTGTTTAGAACTGATGAAATCAGCAGAGAAATTCTAGTGTTCCCTTCCCTGTGTCCCTAGCTAGGAGCCTTTCACTGGTCCAAGCAAAAAAAAGTAGGGTCTGGGAACATGAACTTGGCTTCTTTTAGGGGTATTCCTCTACCAAAACAAACAAACATAAAACAGAATGAAAAGATAGGAGAAGGTTTCTATTCCCTAAATTTTGGCTAAAAAAAAAGTGCAAGGACCAGCAAAGGATCCCGGTTTGAGCCCCCCTCCCCCACCAGCACGGGAGTTGCTTCACAAGTAGTGAAGCAGGTCTGCAGGTGTCTTATCTTTCTCTCCCCTTCTCTGTCTTCCCCTCCTCTCTCCATTTCTCACTGTCCTATCCAACAACAACGACATCAACAATAAATAGTTATGATAAAAAAGGCAACAGAAGGGAATAAAAAATAAATAAAAAAAACCTTAAAAAAAGGTTAAAAAAAAAAAAACTCTAGTCAGTTTCACTAAAATGATCCAGTAGGGACAGAAAGATCCCTATGGATAGGCAGAGTTTGTTTGTTTACTGACCTTTCTCCATGATTCTTTTAATCAGTTAATTTATCCTTAGGTTAACCTTGATTGGTAGATATTCCAGACATCTTTAGCCCATTTGCCAGAGGCATGGTAGATACAGTGACTGACCTGTTTTTGAGTCATCAAGTGGGCATTTCTCACTCCTCCCAACCCATCACTGTCCAACCTCCAGTTCAGGTACCATAAAATGGTCTGCAGCACAGTTACCATTTACTGTGAGCACCCGGGTCCTTTCTTTTTTTTTAATTTTATTTTTTTATTATTATTATTTTTTAATGTTTTTTTTGTTTTTGTTTTTTTTAAATTTATTTTATTTATTTTTTCCCTTTTGTTGCCCTTGTTGTTTTATTGTTGTAGTTATTATTGTTGTTGTTGGATATGACAGAGAGAAATGGAGAGAGGGAGGGGAAGACAGAGAGGAGGAGAGAAAGACAGACACCTGCAGACCTGCTTCACCGCCTGTGAAGCGACTCCCCTGCAAGTGGGGAGCCGGGGTTCGAACCGGGATCCTTATGCCGGTCTTTGTGCTTTGCGCCACCTGCGCTTAACCCGCTGCGCTACAGCCCGACTCCCTTCCGGGTCCTTTCTAATATAATAATATAATAATGTGTAATAAATAAATAGTATAAATATAATAATATAATAAGTAAATAGTATAATAAGTAAATGCATATCTAACTTGTACAAAAGTTTCATGTGAACTTGACTAGTTTGAGTCACCCTCAAACACTCTGGGACAGCTGAGCCAATTCTGACCCACCATTGAAATGGAGGTTCATAGACACATTTGCTCCAACTCTATGGTGTTAAAAATAATGAGCAGCTTCATTCCCAGCCAGCCAACTTGTACTTTTTCCCCTCAACACTCATTATGCTCATGTCCCATTAGCCACATGATTTTTCTTATTTTAATTTTGGCCAAAATAACTCCCTGAGTCAGATGGTAATCTACTGCCTGAAATGATCTATGACTGCCTGATAAGCTCTATACCTCAGGAATTCAGAGAAAGATCTTTACAACCAGGCACTGCTAAACACATAATCCTTTAGCTGACCATGCCAAGAGGAATTCCTACTCCAAGAAGCACCTTATAATTCAAACTTCCCCAACATTCTTTTCTGGATACTCACAGACTGCTAATGTTCAATCCTTTTCAAAATTCGGAGGAATGCTTGCAAGTCAAGCACATTACAAAAATGGAATGCATATTAAAATTATAAACTAAATGTTAAGTATTTCTCTTTTCATATAGGGGCATATGAAAATTAAGCATAGAACTGGCCCCTAGGAAACATCTTTATCTGTTTTGTGTTCATCTTTGTAAGCCATAACCATAGTTACACAAATATTCAATAGCAATACACAGCCTAGTAGTCTACAAACCCTAATTAAAATACTTTAGTCCTGGTCCCCACCTACAAAGCAAGCAATTAGTGGTAGAGCAGCACTGCAGGTGTCCTTTTCTTTCCTCCCTCTCTATTTCTCTCTATCAGGAAAGAGAGAGAGAGAGAGAGAGAGAAGGAAAAAAATAGTCTGGGCCATGCCTGGGGTACAGTTCCATCATATCATTCTTGCTCCAAGACTATTTCTGTACTTTGTCCAGAAATGGTGGACTCATCTTACAGATACCAAATCCCAGCAATAATCCTGGTGCAAAAAAAAATAATAAAATTAAATTTTAGGGGAGTTGGGCGGTAGCGCAGCAGATTAATCTCATGTGCGTAAGGATCCCGGTTCCAGCCCCAGATCCCCACCTGCAGGGGAGTCGCTTCACAGGCGGTGAAGCAGGTCTGCAGGTGTCTATCTTTCTCTCCCCCTATTGTCTTCCCCTCCTCTGTCCGTTTCTCTCTGTCCTACCTAACAACAACGACATCAATAACAACAACAATAATAACTACAACAATAAAAAACAACATGAGCAACAAAAGGGGAAATAAATAAATACAAAAAAGTTAAATTTTAGGTGGTCAAGTAGTTAAGCACACATGGCATGAAGCGCAAGGACCAGCATAAGAATCCCATTCAAGTACCCCAGCTCTCCACCTGCAGGGGGGTGGCTTCATGAGGAATGAAGCAGGTCTGCAGGTGTCTGTCTTTCTCTCCCTATCTTCCCTCCTCTCTTGATTTCTTTGTCCTATTCAACAACAATAGCAATGACAACAATAATAATAACAACAACAAAGGCAATAAAATGGAAAAAATGGCTTCATTTTTTTAAAATATTTTTTTAATATTTATTTTATTTATTTATTCCCTTTTGTTGCCCTTGGTGTTTTATTGTTGTAGTTATTATTGTTGTTGTCATTGTTGGATAGGACAGAGAGAAATGGAGAGAGGAGGGGAAGACAGAGAAGAGGAGAGAAAGATAGACACCTGCAGACCTGCTTCACCGCCTGTGAAGCGACTCCCCTGCAGGTGGGGAGCCAGGGTTCGAGCCAAGGTTTTATTGTTGTAGTTATTATTGTTGTTGTCATTGTTGGATAGGACAGAGAGAAATGGAGAGAGGAGGGGAAGACAGAGAAGAGGAGAGAAAGATAGACACCTGCAGACCTGCTTCACCGCCTGTGAAGCGACTCCCCTGCAGGTGGGGAGCCAGGGTTCGAACCGGGATCCTTATGCCGGTCCTTGTGCTTTGCACCATCTGCGCTTAACCCGCTGCTCTACAGCCTGACTCCCGGGAAAAATGGCTTCTAGGCACAGTAGATTCATAGTGCAGGCACCAAGTCCTAACAATAACCCTGGAGGCAAATAAATTTATTTATTTTATTTAATTTTAAAAGTGTCAGTTAGCTAAACTGAAAATATCCTTTCTCACAATGATGAGATTAGTGCAGAACAGAGTAAGCACAAGAAGTGTTGTTTTGAAGGGGGATCCAGGAATCTACCACCACTGGTCTTTCTAGCAACAGAAACTAATTCTAATTAAAATCATGAAATTATTGGAAAGAATCTGGGAGCTCACAAAAATCACTGCCATTCCAACCTTTGGGTCCATGATTGCTCAACAATTTATTTGGCTTTGTATGTTAACTCTTTTTCAGCCACCAGGTTCCAGATGCCATCAGGATGCCGGCCAGGCTTCCCTGGATTGAAGACCCCACCAATGTGTCCTGGAGCTCCGCTTCCCCAGAGACCCACCCTACTAGGGAAAGAGAGAGGCAGACTGGGAGTATGGACCTTCATCTGTTTTGTGTTCATCTTTGTAAGCCATAACCATAGTTACACAAATATTCAATAGCAATACACAGCCTAGTAGTCTACAAACCCTAATTAAAATACTTTAGTCCTGGTCCCCACCTAAAAAGCAAGCCATTAGTGGTAGAGCAGCTCTGCAGGTGTCCTTTTCTCTCCTCCCTCTCTATTTCTCTCTATCAGGAAAGAGAGAGAGAGAGAAGTCAACGTCCATGTTCGGCGGGGAAGCAAATTACAGAAGCCAGACCTTCCACCCTCTGCAACCCTCAATGACGGACCCTGGGTCCATGCTCCCAGAGGGATGGAGAATGGGAAAGCTATCAGGGGAGGGGATGGGGGATGGAGATTGGGTGGTGGGAATTGTGTGGAGTTGTACCCCTCCTGCCCTATGGTTGTGTTAATTTATCCTTTCTTAAATAAAAAATAAATTTAAATTAAAAAATATCACTGCCAGAGGCTTAAATCTAGGATATAAGACAGCTCTAGGAGGTTGAACCAAGTACAGAAATAGTCTTGGAGCAAGAATAGTATGATGGAACTGTACCCCAACCATGGTCCAGATAAATGAACTTGAGCTGGGTCTTTGGTCAGCTAATTTTTAAAATCCCACAAGAAAACATTTATCCAACAAGTTCAGGCCTTGGTTCTCCTTCTGGTTATACTAAGTAGTGAGAAGAAATATCTGGCCGGCCCCTTTGACATTTATAAATGGGAAAATGCCCACCCCCCCAACTCCCAAGACTACACCAGGGACAAGAGACAGTTCCAATCGATCCACTTTTGATTAAAATGGAAATGGAACACATGAAACAACTACTCCGAAGGGACATTAGTAAATGTGCTAGTTAGTCAAGCTAGCAATGACAGCAGAACTCAACCAGCAGACAGCAAAGCAAATCTCACAGACCCTGGCCATCATTCTCTAGAAAGCCTGTCTAAATCCCTACTATTCAGGTTCTAGAGAAACTCCCAGAATTTACAGACTCCTTCATAGATATTACTTTGGTTTGAATTTAAGTTCCTCAGTTGACTATTTGTTGGCAGTGCTCTCTCATTGGGGCATCATCTAATGGACAGGGACCCAATCTGATCTCTCTTTGCTTCCACAAATGACACCAGCATTCTGCATCTAGAAGATACAAGTGGTAACTTAGGAAAGACATTGAACTAGACAATGAATACATGAATAAGTAAGCTAACTTTGGCTTCCTTTTTTTTTTTCCATAGCATAAGTATTCTTGCATTACTCCTGTCTCAACACAACCAACACTCTACAGAAAATATTGATTTTCCTTAACAGTGCAGCAACAATTCTAAAAGTGGACGGAGAGGAGATGAGGTGAAGTGTGTGCCTAGGAGGGCAAAACAGATTCTATTAGGAGAAAGGGATGCTTCAATATACCTCCATTCCCCCAACAAGATACTCATCCACAGAACTATGTACATGCACTACATAACAGCACATCTGTCTGACACCTCAAAGCTTCACAGTGATCCCTAAGAATACCCAGACATTAGGTCAAATCCTAATTTGGGTGTGTCTGTAAAGGTGTATTTGCATGTGATTAACATTTGAATGACAGGATGAGTCAAGTACATTGCCCTAACCCTGGGTGGGCCTACCCAATCAAAGACTAACAGAACCAAAAAAAAGACTTTGTAAGAGAGAACTGCCCTGCTTGACTGTTTGATCTGAGAAATCAATCTTCTCCTGCCTTCAGGCTTAAATTGAACATCAGCTTTTTTTTTTGCATCTCAAGGCTGCTGACTTTTGGACTGAAATTTATACACTGGTTTTCCTGTGCCCTCGGGTCTGTGGACACCGACCAGAACCCCCCCATCCCCCACCCCATGAGCTCTCCTAGGTGCCATTTTCTCATGGCAGATCTAGCAGCTTTGCAGACCCCACAATTGTAATTTCTCACAGTGAATCTCCTTGTGCATGCAGAGATATCCTTGGTCTATGTTGCTGAAGAACTTTAGTACAACACTGCTATTGAAAGGCTTTGGTTGCTCAATCTGTTTCTGAGATTCATTTTCGTCATTCTGTGTATCAGTGAATTGTTTTCTTTGTGTTTTTAAATACATAAATTATCTGCAACCTTAGGCCATACAGATCAAAATCATTTGGTCCTGTCAGTATCTAAGATACTGCTAATAGTAGGTGTCCTTAAATGCCATAAAGCATAGTTAAGTCAAGTATATTATGGTAAATTCTAACCATTGCATCTTCAAAGAAATACAAGCTCCTAACTAACTTGGTTATAATAATAATTAACTATTGCTATTGTAAACTCTTTCTAAGACTACAAGGAACCTTTCTCATCTTCTCTCTCTCTTTCCTTATTTTTATTGTGGGGCTAATGATTTGTATAGTACAATCTTTTTTGTTTTCCTCACCACTACAATCATCAAAAGTCTCCCATCTCCCTACCCCCATAGACAAACACTATAGTTCTCCCACAGTTGACAATTTTTTTTCACATTAGTAAGTTCAATTCTCTACACTCTGCATATGAGTGAAATCATGCTGTAGTTGTCCTTTACCTCCTTACTTGCTTCACTAAGCAGAATCTTCTCCAATTCCATACACTTTATCCCAAAGGACACAATATCATCTTTTTATTACTGAGTAATACTCCCTTGACTATATGTCCCATAGCTTCAAAGAGCATTTTGGATGTCCTGAGTTTCTGCTATTGTGAATAAAGTCACTATGAACATAAGGATGCATACATCCCTTTAAGTCAATGTTATTTCAATCCTTCATTTCCAAAAGCAAAAGCAGAGTCATCAGGCAACAAAAGGTTATGCTTGTATCAGAGTATGCCCATATCTGGAACCCCTTTCAAATCTTCTCTAGCTCTCTGTTCTGAACTGTCCTCTGTAGTTCCCTGCTCCTACTAATATGGATCCATAAGCACTGGCCACCCATAGATGCAATCATATGTTTGCATCAGCCAAGGACTCATGGTGAGGTTTCTAATTTAGGTACCTTTTATGTCACTGCTCGTGACCCCTCCCCTGAGCCTAAGAATCTTGAGCTATTCTTGGTATTATCATTTGCTGGTACATATGTTATGAACTGAACAAATGAATGGATGAATAAAGTCTGGCTTAATCACTTCTTTTTTTCTTTCTTTCTTTCTTTTTTTTTGCCTCCAGGGTTATTGCTGGGGCTCAGTGCCTGCACCATGAATCCACTGCTCCTAGAGGCCATTTTTCCCCCTTTTGTTGCCCTTGTTGTTCTAGCCTTGTTGTGGTTATTATTGTTGTTGTTGATGTTGTTCATTGTTGGATAAGACAGAAAGAAATGGAGAAAGGAGACGGAGACAGAGAGGGGGACAGGAAGATAGACACCTGCAGACCTGCTTCACCACTGGTGAAGCGACTCACCTACAGGTGGGGAGCCTGGAGCTCAAACCAGGATCCTTTGCAGGTCCTTGCACTTTGCACCATGTGTGCTTAACCCACTGCACTACCGCTGACCCCCAGCTTAATCACTTCTATCTTCACATCAACTACTATGAATTGGAACACTGCTTTCTCCACCCAAGTGGAGAGTACAACTTTAAGCACTGGTTTTTGTCCAGGAAAATAATTTCTCTCAGTCTTTTGAGAATACCAAGCCTGGTGTGAAAGGCTGGAAGATAAAGATAAAGCTTCTACAAAATGTTCTGCATGTGACCAGGTAGCGCCATATCTGGTTGAGCTCGTATGTTACAGTGCTCAAAGATCTGGGTTCAAGCCCCTGGTCCCTACCTACTGAGGAAATGCTTCTCAAGAGGTGAAGCAATGCTGTGGGTTTCTCTCCTTCTCCCTCTCTCCCAATTTCTCTCTGCATCTATCCAATAAATAATATATTCAAAACAAAAACAATGTTTTACCAATCTCTGGCTTCACCATAAAGAATGACAGAGGGAGCCACCCTGACAGAGTCTTTTTCTCGGCACAGACATGCTAGAAAACAGTTTTGTGCCGTGGTTGTCCTGGACCTGAGAGTGAAGAGCTTCACAACTGGGTCTCATGAATCTCAGTAGTGGGCCCTTGTTGTTAAAATTCGGATGCTCTAGCTGGCCGGGCTAGCTTCACGGGCGGGTAACAGAGATGACCAGAGACATACGGCTGGGCAGGGAAACTGTATTTCTTTATTCAGGAACAACGATTCATAAACTAAACCAAACTAATCACCAAACAGAACTCTGCTGCTTCTTTCCCCCGCAATGGCGCCAAGCACTCTCTAACTCTTCAACTCTCCAACTCTCAAACTCTGGAACCCTGGAACTCTGGAACCCTCTCGGGGTTCCTTGGGGCGGGGCCAAGCGGGCCTGCGAAATTAGCAGGACTGATCCAATTTTCTTGGCAGGGGAGAGCTAGAACAACCCAATGTAAAGCATACAACAATTCCCCCTTTTCTTTTTAACTAAATGACTACAGTATCAAGGTTGTGGGGTGAACAGAAACCTATATCGTACAGGCATTTTTAAAAAAAGAAACTGGCACAAACATGGAGAAACATGTAAGCAAGTAACAAGAACCAGTGTGCTGCCAAGGGAAGGCCTGAGGGGGCCATGTTTTGCCTCTGTGGGCAAAACTTTATCAGCTTAAAAAAAACATTTCTTGCCTCTGAGGGGTGTACTTGCCTCAACAGGCATTTGCATGGGGGTGGGGAATGGCCTAGAGTCCCACAGGCAGCTGGCTGCAATACTTACTATGAAAGAAAACTTATTAGCATAACCATAGCGCAATCTAACGTTTCTAATAGAGAAGGAATTTGAGACTTTTACAACAACATCTTTTTAACCTTTTGTTACACCCATTCAAGATGGAGACACACCCTAGGAGTGCGCAGAAAAGGAAACCTCAGGCATGAGAATAATTAGCATAGCCATTGTGCGATCTACCATTTCTAATAGAGAAGGTAATGGAGAGTTTTACATATAAACAAGTCTATTTAACCTTTTGTTTAGACCAACTTAGTTAAAATATATTGATTGTTAACTAATTTTTACCTCAGACTTTAAATGTAAGCTAATTTTATCTTTATGAGAATTACGTTGAAAACCTTTTTCATTTAACTTTGTCTAGTAAGAATTTAGCCTTAAAGTTACTGTTTACCAAACTTTAAACATACACATAAACATGGTCATTAATACAGAAGGAGAGAAAGCTTTATTACGAAGACATGTCATTTTAAACACGAATTTAAATCTGTACTGTCTTAGTTGTTGGGGGGATGCGTTGTCCAGTGGTGGTCTCATGGGCAGCTTCACTTCTAGGAATTGCAGGTTGCAATCTCTGCACAAATCTCTGTGTACTCCAGCTTGTCTGCCTTCAGACTGGAGCTGAGGATCTCTGCCAGGATGTCCAGTTTCGGCAGAGAGCCCGGGGGTCCGGGAGGTCCGGGATCGTTCCAGAATTCATAGCATGAGGGCGGGCAGGCCAGCCTTGTAGAAGGCATGGGCCTAGCTGCCCAGGGGTGGCAGCCTATCATGGCCCTGCCCCATGGCCCTGTCATATCTGCTGCCCTGCTTGTAGTGGCTGAGCAGCGAGCCACACGGTGGAGAGTCGGCTCTTGTGGGCTGGCCTCGGGCTCTTGCGTGTTGGCCTTGGGCTCTTGTGTGTTGGCATCGGGCTCCAGCGTGTTGGCATCGGGCTCCTGTGTGGTGGCATCGGGCTCCTGCGTGTTGGCATCGGGCTCCTGTGTGGTGGCGTCAGGCTCCTGTGTGCTGGCGTCAGCCTCCTGCAGGGCTGCGGGCGCAGTGCGCGGGGTTGTCTGGGCGCAGCCGGCTGGCTGGCTGTTTAACCAGGTGGAAACAGCAGCTCCGCGCCTCGCCTCCCGCCCGCTGGCTCCTCCTGCTGGCTGTTCTGAGTTCGCCTGAGCGAGTGGAAACCACAGAGTGGTCCAGAGATAAATGTTCCAGAAACAGCAAAACAGTCTCGTGAAGAAAAAGCAGAGGCCTTTGGAGATCTCTTCACAAGCAGAAGAGAAGGCCATAGTACATAGGTAGCCAAATTGTCTTCACTTATCTGAGAGATGCGCAGGTCAGCCCCACGTTGGGCACCATTTGTTGTTAAAATTCGGATGCTCTAGCTGGCCGGGCTAGCTTCACGGGAGGGTAACAGAGACGACCAGAGACATACGGCTGGGCAGGGAAACTGTATTTCTTTATTCAGGAACAACGATTCATAAACTAAACCAAACTAATCACCAAACAGAACTCTGCTGCTTCTTTCCCCCGCAATGGCGCCAAGCACTCTCTAACTCTTCAACTCTCCAACTCTCGAACTCTGGAACCCTGGAACTCTGGAACCCTCTCGGGGTTCCTTGGGGCGGGGCCAAGCAGGCCTGCGAAATTAGCAGGACTGATCCAATTTTCTTGGCAGGAGAGAGCTAGAACAACCCAATGTAAAGCATACAACAGGCCCTATGTTGGCTGCGCAGCAGAAACATTCTAAACCCTGATAGTCTCCTCTAAGAGCAGAGTGGTAATAACAAATTCACAGCATCACTCTGAGGACAGAATGAGATAATGTATATGAAAATATATTGAAAACACTAAATTGCTCCCCAAAGGAAAGCTCTATTATTATGCAGCATTTGGTTCTCCTCACACAGCCTGTTCTCCACCCCAGACCAGCATCACCAGGCTCATTACCTGTGCTAACAAGTCCTCATGTATCTGTTAGTCTACAAGCAACAAACAGACCCACTGTCATAGCCCACCAGTAACCTTGTCTGGTGGGTACAGTGAGGCCTGTACTAGTTAGTTCATAGAGCATTCCACCACTGAAGCAAAAGGAAGTAAATGTCAGATATCCTTCCCTCTTCCCCTTCACTTCCTTCTTTCCTTCCCTTTTTTTTTCCCCTTCTCTCCCTTCCTTTCTTTTTCTCCAGTATTCTTTTTCAGCATCCACAGACTCACTTTCCTGGTTACAATCCTGCTTAGCATCCAAGGCTGGACCAGGGTGGGCCCACAGTTACCGCTGCTAGTATCCACTTTGCTTCTCCACTTAAGACACTCAGACATTGACACTGCTTTGTTTACAAAATCATTAAAGTCTCCAGTTCAGCTAAGTGACACTCTCCAGTGTTTGGCACACTCCAAGATTACTCAAAAGCTCTGCTCAAAAAATGTTATCCTGGGGCCAGGTGGTGGCGCATGTGGTTGAGATCACACATTACAGTACACCAAGACCTAGGTTCGAGCCCCCAGTCTTTACCTGCAAGGGGAAAGCTTCACGAGTGGTGAAGCAGGGCTACAGATGTCTCTCTGTCTCTCTCCCTCTCTTATTTCTGACTGTCTCTATCCAATAAATAAATAATAATAATAATAATAAATTTAAATTGTTATCTTGAGACTTTATCAGTTCCCCAAATGAAGACAAATAGAAGATTGTCAAATCACAATACTGCTTCCAGTTACATCATGAGCCTCTAAAAACACTGGGAGCTCTCAACTGGAATCCTGGATGATGAGATGACAGCTCTGGAGAAACAGTCTACAGCAGGGTTCACACCTGCCCCAGGAAGACTGGGCTATTGGTACTAAAGGTTCTAACAACCTCATGCCTCACTAGTGTACGAGGTGGCCACCATCTCGCTAAGCACATGGTTCTATGAATGGGAGCCCTAGTTGTTTAACAACCCCCTCCCCATCAATGCAATGGCCTTTCATATGCCTGTAACAAAGTGACCTATAGAAGCTGGAGTAGACTCAGAACCTTCATCGCTTCATTAGTTAAGCAGAACAAGGACTGACACATGCATGCTAAGGAGTGGCCAAATCAGAATTGGCCACTCTGAGTTGAGAGACTGAAGCTCTTCACTCAATATGTGTATGCGAAGCTACCCACTCTTGGCACATTAATCACTGAGTATCAGGACCACAAACTGTAGTTCTCAGCTCTTAGGGTGGAGGATTCTGAATACATTGTTCAGGCTGAAGAAGTACTGAACTTGGAGAGGGAATTAGGAATTGATGGACTCCCTCAGTACTAGCCTGCCAAATTCTACTTTAATTCCAATCTCTTATACTTGTGTACTTGTTCAACAAACTGTGATGCCCCTACTTTGGAGCAAGTTACTAGCATAATAATGATAAAACTTTGGTCTTTATGCTTAAGACACCCAGTTACAAGTTAATGTATGCACATAAACAGATAATTTTAAAATATTGTACTAAGTGCTCCACCGGGGCTAGAAAATAGGTCTGTATGAATAAAGAAGAGATGCCCAGCTCCAGCCAGAGGAATCTGCAAAAAAAAAAATCTGTGCTGCTATTACTTGGCCTAGAATTGTTTCTCTACTCATTCCTCCTGCTGTGGCAGTATTACAGATTCTGGGGCATGTTCTTAGGGCAGCTAAAGTCTAGCATCTATGGTATTTTCATGTGGAACAAGTTAAATCTTTCAGACACAAAATGATTCTTCTGATCTTTTCCTCCACATGCAAATGGGTCTGACTTTCTCATGGGCTTTAATCTGAATTTATTTTCTCCATCACTCTTTTCTTTCCTTGTTCATGCCATTTCCTCAACCCCAACTGCTGTCCATCACTTACCTGCACATTTTTTGTGTCAATAATTGCACCAAGGAAGAGAAGAAAGCAGTCATACCAGAGCAGTTTCATATAACATTAAAATTATGCTATTAATAATCTACATTTTTTAAGTTGAGGTGTTCGTTGAAATCATCAATCAGTTTTTAAGAAAATAACTAATAGTGGGAGCTGGGTGGTTGTGTACTTGGTTACAATGTCCAAGGACCCAGGTTGGAGCTCCTGGTCCTCACCTGCAGGGGGAAAGCTTTGAGAGTGGTGAAGCAGGGCTGCAGGTGTCTCTCTCCCCCTTCCTCTCTATCACCCTCTTCCTTCTCAATTTCATTTTGCCTCTATCCAATAAACAAATAAAGATAAATAAAAAATAAAATAACTAATAGTTACACAATATATATTTTGTTGCCTCTATAGCAAAAGAAACGAGATCAAAAGATTACACTAGAAAAAAAAAAGCCATTTAATAAAACATATATATAGTAATGCAAGAAACCAGAAACAAAGTCAAGGCAACATGAAAACAGCTACATGAAAGATACAGATTATATTTTATCAGTAATTACATTAGGTACAAATGGATTAATTATCCAACAAAATGGCAGATATTATATTTTATCAGTAATTACATTAGGTACAAATGGATTAATTATCCAACAAAATGGCAGATATTAGCATTTATAATCTTTCAAAAGATCCATCCAGTTGTAGTCTACGAGAAATATACTTTATATTTATATATACAGCAAGTTGAAAGAAAAGAAAATTATCTTGTAAACAGTAACCAAAAGAGATTAATGTAGACTTTCAATTTTTTTTTAAAAAGGTGTTATAAAAATAGAAGGGGGCATTTTATGGGTATAAAATGACCAATCCTCTAGGTATATATAATGATTTAATATACAGATACGTGCTTTTGTGTATCTAACAACAGAGCAGCGCGCAAAAGAAAATTATGTAGCAAAAGCTGACAGTATTAAAGGTAGAGGGAGTCCGGCAGTAGCACAGCAGGTTATGCACAGGTGGTGCAAAGCTTAAGGACCCGATAAGGATCCTGGTTTGAGCCCCCAGCTCCACACCTGCAGGGGAGTCACTTCAGAAGCGGTGAAGCAGGTCTGCAGGTGTCTATCTTCCTGTCCTCCTCTCTGTTTTCCTCTCCTCTCTCCATTTCTCTCTGTCCTATCCAACAACGAAAACAACAACAACAATAATAACTACAACAATAAAACAACAAGGGCAACAAAAGGGAATAAATAAATATTTTTTAAAAAGAATTAAAAGTAGAAATGGATCATTCAACAATAAGAATTATAAACTGCACATGGCGCAAAGCGCAAGAACCAGCATAAGGATCCTGATTTGAGCCCCCGACTCCCCACCTGCAGGGGAGTTGCTTCACAAGCTGTGAAGCAGGTTTGTAGGTGTCTGTCTTTCTCTCCCCCTCTCTGTCTTCCCCTCCTCTATCCATTTCTCTGTCCTATCCAACAACGACAACAATAGCAACAATAATAACTACAACAATAAAACAACAAGGGCAACAAAAGGGAAAACAAACATAAATAAATAAATAATTTTTTTAAAACTACAACATTAAAAAACAAGGGCAACAAAAAAGGGAATAAATAAATATTTTAAAAAAGAATTATAAACTGGAACATTTTATTTTTAATATTTGATAGAACAATCAGACATAAAGTTAACAGTGAAATAAATCTGAACATTAACAACTAAGTAGATGTACTTCTATATAATTCTCTACTTAAGGAGCCAAGCAGTGGTGCACCTAGTTGAGCAGACACATTAAGATGCACAAAAAAGGACCCAGGATTAAGTATTTTTAAAAGGGTCTAGGTAGTGGCTCACTGGCTTGCTTACACTTGTTGACATGTAGAAGGACCTGGGATGATGCCCCTGCCCTGCCCCTGCAAAGTGGCTTTATGATCAGTGAAGCAGTGATGCAGGCACCTATCTTTCTATCTTCCTCTCTATCTCCTCCTCTATCTCAATTTCTCTCTGTTCTATTGAATAAAATAGAAAGAAATGAAAAAAGAGACTATAATGGGTGCCTAGATGGATTTTTAGTGTTGGTACCAAGCCCCAGCAATAATCGCAGTAGCAATAAAAATAATAATAATATTAATAATAATAAAGCAAAATAAAACAGCCAATTCTATTTAATAACTACTATTTAATTAGGGAATAATATTTAATAGGAGAAGAATACATTCTTCTCATGAGGACATGAAATCCCCATATTGACAAAACATGTAATTAAAAAAAAAAAGAAACTCAAGAGTATGTGACACAATTAGTAGGTCAGAACTCTATAAAATAAGTACATTTTAGAAGTCTACAAATATGTGAAAACTGGGCAAAACATTCTCTAATAACTAAGAAATCAAAGAATAAATTACAAATTTTTGATAGGACAGAGAGAAATTGAAAGGGGAGGGGAACATGAAAGAGAAAGATAAAGAGATAAAGAAAGAGAAAGAGAAAGAAGTGCCTGCATCACTGCTTCACTGATCATAACGCTTCCACTCTGCAAGGGCAGGGCCGGGGTTTGAACCCAGGTCCTTCTACATGGCAACACTTGAAATCAAGCCAGTGAGCCATGACCTAGTCCTTTTTTTAAATACTTTGATATATTCGGTTCATATCCTCCAACAAAGATATTCAAATGGCCTGCAGACATGAGAAAATGCTCAAAGAAATGCAAATAAAGACAATGAGACACCATCCCACATGCCAGGATTCCATACATTAAAAAAAAAAAAGGACAGAATTGTTGTAGTTATTATTGTTGTTGATGTCGTCATTTTTGGATAGGACAGAGAGAAATGGAGAGAGGTGGGGTAGACAGAGAGGGGGAGAGAAAGATAGAAACCTGCAGACCTGCTTCACCACCTGTGAAACGACTTCCCTGCAGGTGGGAAGCTGGGGGCTCGAACCAAGATCCTTATGCCGGTTCTTGCGCTTTGTGCCACTGTGCACTTAACCCACTGCACTACTGCCCCACTGCCCCCCTTTTGTTTCTAACCTGAGGCCATAAACCAGATAGTCTAAGTTTTATACTATAGTATATTTGTTTTTTAAGTTACATCCATCCTCTCGTCTTATCAGAGTTCTTATCTACATAATCATTGTTTTGCCTGAAAGATCCCCACCCCTTCCATTCCTTTGATCTATCTTCTTTCTACCCTCAAGACCCTCCTTGCCTACAGGGTATTATTAATCCTACCAGTTAAAAACCCTCTCAACAGTTGCTAAGGAAGTTCCTACCTTTCCAGCTCCTTTTGCCTTTCTCAGCCCCTTTCCTAGCCATTTCTATTTCCGACTTGCCACTTCCGGGTCTGCCCTTTAAAAGCCTTGGCTCTCTGATTAGTAAAGAATTGCATTTTTTTTGCTGCCATGTGTTTGGTTCCTGAGTCATCTCCCTCACGTCACTGAGTAAGTAGCAGCCTAGGCTGGCTCTGGTGGAGTTCTCTCCAACCCAGAGAGTACGCGCCCAAGAAGAGGCACCCCCATGCTAGCCCGGCAGATGGGGAGAGAAAAATAAACACCTACAGACCTGCTTCACCACCTGTGAAGCGACTCCTCTGCAGGTGGGGAACCGGGGGCTTGAACCAGGATCCTTACTCTGTCCTTGAGTCCTTGCCCACTGTACTACTGCCCGGCCCCCTCAATGGTAAATTCTTACTTAAAGAAAAATTAACATCAAATCTCCAAAAACTGAAGGGGGGGGAGAATTCTCAACTCATTCTATGAGGTTAATATTACCCTGATACTGAAATCTGAAGAAAAACATCACAGGAAAAGGAATAACAGACCAATATCCTTCATGAATATAGACCAAATAAATAAATAAAATTCAACAAAATAATTGCAAGCTAATTCCAGCAGCATATAAAAAGGATTATACACCATGACCAAGTGATATTTGTTCTAAGAACGCAAGATTTGTTTAACAACTGAAAATCAATCAATGTAACACACTGTATTAACAGAATAAAGGACAAAAGCCACATGATTATCTCTGTAGATGCAGAAAACACATTTGGAAGAAAAAAAAAAACAAGAAACTTTGAAGAATAAAACACTCATTAAAAAAAAACTAGGGAGTCGGGCTGTAGCGCAGTGGGTTAAGCGCAGGTGGCGCAAAGCACAAGGACCGGCATAAGGATCCCGGTTCGAACCCCGGCTCCCCACCTGCAGGGGAGTCGCTTCACAGGCGGTGAAGCAGGTCTGCAGGTGTCTATCTTTCTCTCCTCCTCTCTGTCTTCCCCTCCTCTCTCCATTTCTCTCTGTCCTATCCAACAACGACAACAACAATAATAACTACAACAATGAAACAACAAGGGCAACAAAAGGGAATAAATAAAATAAATATTAAAAAAAACTAGTCAGATTAAGAATGGAAGCAAACGTTATTATTTGAACCTCCAACCCTTACAGCACAGCTTCAGTCCTGGGGCCCCTCTCTCTTTCTCTCTCTCTTCCTCTCTCTCTTTCTCTCTTTCTCTCTGAAAAAAGCCAGCCCAGAGCATTGAAGCCCTCCAGGGGTCAAAAGAAAAAAATGTAAATTTTCTCAACCTGATGAAGGTATTAGGTTCTAGGCAAGGTACTAAGAAGACCCATACTTGATAACTGAGCAGGCCCAAGATGAGAATGTCATTGATATATCTATACAACATTGTACTGAACTTTCTAACAATGCAAATTAGTTATATTTCTAATGATGTAAGTTACAAACAATTAAAAGGCACTTAGGAATAGGAGAGGAATAAAAAATCTGTTTTATATAATGTGAACTTGCTTACAGACAATCTGAAGTACTCATAAGAAAAAAATAGAGGGAGTTGGGTGGTAGTGCAGCAGGTTAAGCGCATGTGGTGCAAAGCACTAGGACCAGCATAAGGATCTGGGTACGAGCCCCCCCCCCACCTGCAGGGGGGTCACTTCACAAGTGGTGAAGCAGGTCTGCAGGTGTCTATCTTTCCATCCTCCTCTCTGTCTTCCCTTCCTCTCACCATTTCTCTCTGTCCTATCCAACAACGATGATGACATCAACAACAACAATAATAACTACAACAATAAAACAACAAGGGCAACAAAAGGGAATGAGTAAATAAATATTAATTAAACAAGTCCACCTATAGTAGCATGAAGAATTTGGCAACAGAATTAACAAACCTAAGTGAAAGCAGATGAAGAGATTTTCCCAGAGGCAACCTTTCCCTGGAGTCATTGAGATCTAGACCAAATGCAAAACGTGAAACAATAAATATTTATTTACTATACTATTCAACAGTTTCATGATCTTCATAAACAAAGGTGTCTTATGGACCGGGAGGTAGCACAATGGATAAAGCATTGGACTCTCAAGCATGAGGTCTTAAGTTCGATCCCCGGCAGCACATGTACTGGAGTGATGTCTGGTTCTTTCTCTCTCTCCCATCTTTCTCATCAATAAATAAATAAAATCTTAAAAAAAAAAAAAAAAAAACAAAGATGTCTTAAACAGGCCACAAAAAGCAGGAAGTAGTTACCAACAATGTTATAGCAAAGTTTGTATCAAAAGATACCACAGGTTAAGAAAAATGAAAGGCACAATGGATATTCATAATACATATTATCAATTATTGCTCATTCAGAATATATAGATACTTTTTCCTATAAGTCAAAAAGAAAAAGACCAAAAACCTAACTAATAATAATAATAATAATTAATAATGACAAAAGTAGTGAGCAGGTCCTTTACAAAAGAGGACAGCACAAGGATCGATGAGAATGTTAAAGATGCTCATCATTTTTAGTCATGAAGAAAGTTAGAATTAAGGTGGGGGGGGGGGCTCGGAACCAAGATGGTGACTTGGAGACAGCACCTGGTGTGAGCTCCAGAAAGAAGCATCTTACAACCTGGGATTCTCTGGAGAGGCCACCAGGGTTCATACGCCCAGAGGGATAAAGAATAGGAAAGCTATCGGGAGGGAATGGGACATGGAGATCTGGTGGTGGGAATTGTGTGAAGTTGTACCCCTCTTGTCCTATGTTTTTGTTAATGTCTCCTTTTTTAAATAAATTTTTAAAAAATTTTTAAAAAGCAGCAGCTTACGACCTGGGATTCTCTGGAGAGGCTACCAGGTTCCAGATGCTAACATGATGCCAACCAGATTTCCCTGGGCAAATGACCCCACCAATGTGTCCTGAAGGCCCACTTCCCCAGAGCCCTACCCCACTAGGGAAAGAAAGAGACAGGTTAGGAGTATGGATCAACCTGTCAATGCACATGTTCAGCAGGGGAGCAATTACAGAAGCCAGACCTTCCACCTTCTACACCCCATAATGACCTTGGGTCCATACTCCCAGAGGGTTAAATAATAGGAAAGCTGTCAGGGGAGGGGAGGGGATATGGAGTTCTGGTGGTGGGAATTGTGTGGAGTTGTACCCCTCTTATCCTATGTTTTTTGTCAGTGTTTCCTTTTTATAAATAAAAATTAAAAAAAAAAAAGAATGGCAGGGGTAGATAGCATAATGGTTATGCAAAGAAACTCTCATGCCTGAGGCTCCGAAGTCCCAGGTTCAATCGCCTGCACCACCATAAGCCAGAGCTAAGCAGTGCTCTGGTGTTTCTCACTGTGCCTTTCTCTCTCTGTCATCTGTCTCAAAAATAAAAATAAATAAAAATAATTTAAAATTAAAAAAAGAATGTTAAAAAAAAGAATTAAGGTCACAGTGAAACACCACTGTAGCTTTTTCAGAAGACCTAACATTTAAAAACACTAATAAAACTGAGTGTTGGGAAGAATACAGAGTATGTAAAATCATCATATGTCATTGGTTGAAGTAAAAATTCCTAAAACTTCTTTGTCTTGAGTAGTATCTTCCAAACCTAAATGTGACTGCTTCACAACCCTACAGCCCCACTAACCTGCACATAACTATGCATATGCTCACTTAAGTAGACACAACCATTGACATTAACGACAGATTTATTCATAATACCACATAATTGGAAATAAGTCAAATGTTTATCACTTAGGGTCAGATAAATAAATTATGGTCTATTCATACGGTGGAATTCTACACAGACATAACAATATGTGTCGTTTTTGCCGGGCTGGCTTC
Source organism: Erinaceus europaeus (assembly GCF_950295315.1). Taxonomy (NCBI): domain Eukaryota; kingdom Metazoa; phylum Chordata; class Mammalia; order Eulipotyphla; family Erinaceidae; genus Erinaceus; species Erinaceus europaeus. The sequence continues at coordinate 93,500,260 of NC_080162.1, forward strand.
GCGGGCGGGAGACAGAGATGAGACGACCAGAGACTCATGGCCAAGCTGAGAATGCTGATCAATCTTTATTCACGAGTGGGGATGCAGGTCAACAAACTAATCTAATCTAATCACAAGCCAATTCTGTCCTCCATCTCTCTCCTCAGGTGGAAGAGTAAGGAACAAAGGAAAATACATACCATAGGGGGCAGGGAGAAGGAAGACGTGGAAACCAGCTCTATGACTAAACCAAATGTCCCAGAGGCAGGCGGGGAAGACCAAACCAATATCCTGGAGGCAGGGGGTGCCCAGCCAACAGTGGACGTGCAAAGAGGACACATAGCAAGCAACCGAAGCGAACCCAATGTGATGATAAAATCAGAAGGCTTCACAAGCAGAATCCAGAAGCATACCAACAAATAAGGAAAAATCCTAGGGATATTATATTACGTGACAGACGTTAAACATAAAAGAATACATCCTATGGTGGGGGAGACAGCATAAGGCTATCCAAAAGGCTTTCAGAGGTGGAGCAGTAGCACAAATAGTAGAACACATATATAAAAAACACCTTTCCACACCTATGCTTGTGGCAGTGCTATTTCTAATAGCCAACATTTGGTAGAGAGTCCAACAACAGATGTCTGTCTGGGTATATACACACAATGGAATACTGCACAGCTATAAGAAACTAACATACTTTCTTTTGCACACAAATGGAACTAGAGAGAATCATATTTAGTAAGATAAGCCAGAAGGAGAAGGATGAATACCAGATGATATTACTCACCAATGAGGTTTAAGAAAATAAAAGTTCTTTTTTAATTAGTTATTTTAAATTTCTTCTTATTTGGTCTGGGATAGAGATAGAAATTGGGAGAGGAGGGGAGATAAAGAGGAAAAGAGACAGAGAGACACTTGCAGCCCTGCTTCACCACTCATGAAGCTTTCTTCCTGCAGGTGGGGACTAGGGGCTTGAGCCCATGTCCTTGCACATTATAATGTGTACACTTAACCACCAACTGGCCCCTATAAGTTTTTATCCTATCACCAAACACAAAATTAAAACATACTGGATAATAGCAAAACAATGTTTCAATTTACATCCAGGACCCCAGGCTACACCTGCCTGAGCATTCAGCACACATCATGTCTACCCCTATAATGTGTGCTGCCTGTGTCTTCATAAAGTAACAGGATTTTCTGAGTACTTCTTACCGACCTGAAATATTAATGGTTCCTCTAGAGCTTTAAGTCAGCCAAAAATTCTTGACTCTTTTTCCCCATCAACAGCTAGAATCCATATTCCTCATTCTGTCCTTTTCTGCCTTTTAAAATATTTAATGTTGATGTTTATCACTTGATACTGCAAAATGTAGCAGTCTTAATGGCAATCAAACACAGGTGGAAACAAAAAAAATACACCACAAGCCTGCCATCCTAGAAATTGCTAAATTTAGGGCTCTCTAGTCCATCCCACTTACATATTTAATTTTTATGTACTTATAATTACCTCATAGATGCAATTTTGCTATTCTGTTTTATATACATACTTTTATATGATAAATAACCCCATAGCCTTTATAATTATCACTTTTATTGGCTGCAGAATAGTCTATTGTGTAGCTATGCCCATAATTTACTTTGCTATTTCCTGTGCTAAGCATTTAAGTTGTTTTCAATATTTCAGTATGATCAATAGTACCACAATTAAATCCTTATATATTCATGTGCTTCTCATTTAAACTCCACTTTTAGATTAAAGTCTTAGAAATGAGACTATTGACTCAAAATATATGATTCTAGATATGTTTTGCAAGTGTTTTTTTTCCTGACATAAAGACATCAATTTTATCATAACTTTAACAGTATTATAAACTTTAATCATCTAAAACAGATATGATTCAATGAGTATGTTTTTATTTCATAATTCTTTGATTACTCCAGTAGTTGTTTCTTGTACCAAGTTGGTTTTTGAAAAGATGGTATTTAACAAAGGGCCAACCACAGAGAACTCAAGAAATATTTTTTTGTGATAAATGAATAATTCTTCTGATGTCAGGTGTTCATTTATGCCTATTTGTCCATTTTAAAATTGAGATTCAAATGTTAACCTCACTGGTTTGAATGGGGCAAGGTGAATAGTACCAGCTTGTCATATTTGGAATTCTCATTCTTCATTTATTTCGATTTTGTTTTCATAAAATTTTGTTTTTATTTATTTATTTTTCTTCCAGGATTATTACTGGTGCTCAGTGCCTGCGCTATGAATCCACTGCTCCTGGAGGCTATTTTTTCCCTTTTGTTGCCCTTGTTGTTTATCACTGTTGTTGTTGTTGTTATTATTATTATCATTGCTGTCATTGTTGTTGATAGGACAGAGAGAAACCAAGAGGAGGGGAAGACAGAGAGGAGAAGAGAAAGATGGACACCTGCAGACCTGCTTCACCATTTGTGAAGCGACTCCCCTGCAGGTAGGGAGCCAGGGGCTTGAATCGGGATCCTTACACTGGTCCTTGCACTTTGCGACATGTGTGCTTAACCCGCTGTGCTACTGCCCGGTCCCACTAAAGTTTTGTTTTTATAAAGTTGTGTTTATTTAACTGTGCAAAACGTGTACTACTTTAAACTTTATACAATTGTCTGAAAAACTTTGTGGTCTAATTTTTTTGGATCGTAATAAGGTGTGCAGCTATTTTTTCCAAATAAGCAAAAACAAACAAACAAAAAAACCCTGCCAATATAATTTATTAAACAATCTGGTTCTTCGGGAGTCGGGCGGTAGCGCAGTGGGTTAAGCGCAGGTGGCGCAAAGCGCAAGGACCGGTGTGAGGATCCGGGTTCCAGCCCCCGGCTCCCCACCTGCAGGGGAGTCGCTTCACAGGCGGTGAAGCAGGTCTGCAGGTGTCTATCTTTCTCTCCCCCCTCTGTCTTCCCCTCCTCTCTCCATTTCTCTCTGTCCTATCCAATAACAACCACATCAATAACAACAACAATAATAACTACAACAACAATAAAAAAAAGACAACAAGGGCAACAAAAAGGAAAATAAATAAATAAAATTTAAAAAAAAAACAATCTGGTTCTTAATGGTATTTAATTTCTCCTTTATCTCCCATAAAATTATTTAACATTATATAACTTATTTCAGACTTTATCACGCCTATAAATGTTTCTTTTGCACTAACATCACTCATACTTAACTATTATTTATTGGTTTACATATTCTAAAATCTGTTAAAACTGTACCATTCACGAGTGCCTGTTTTCTGAGTATTTTTATATTAATCGGTTTTCCCCTTCCAGTGTAACTTTGTAATAGTTTTGGGAAAATGCAATTAAAAATTTATTCAGATTTTGATAAAGACTGAAGTATAATTATAGATTGATAAAAGGCTTGTTTATATTTATCCAGAAGACTAGATCCAGGAACATATTATCCATCTGTATTATTCTTCCCTGTCTCTTTCAATGAAAGGTAGTGAATTCCCAAAGAGCACGGGGTCTGAAATTACAGTATCTCAGTGTGAATCCAAAACTCAACTATAAACAAGATTTTTGTCTGCCAACATTGCTAACTGACAATCACAAAATCTCAGTGCTATGTAGCACTGGGGATATAATTTTCCCACTAGTAGCTCTCTGGGTCAACTAGATACCCTTGCTGCCCAGTCTTTCTCAAACAGGAGGCCAGTGAGGACCTAAGTCATAGTCTTGCTATAGCCATATGTGGAGAAGTAGAAGCATGGGTTCCCACTGAAGACCAAGGAATAGAACCTGCACACTCAGGAAGTCTGGCAGTAGCACAGCACGTTAAGCGCAGGTCATGCAAAGTGCAAGGACTGGCTGAAAGATCCCAGTTCGAGCCCCGGCTGCCCACCTGCAGGGGATTCACTTCACAGGCGGTGAAGCAGGTCTGCAGGTATCTATCTTTCTCTCCCCCTCTCTGTCTTCCCCTCCTCTCTCCATTTCTCTCTGTCCTATCCAACAACGATGACATCAATAACTACAACAATAAAACAAGGGCAACAAATGGGAATAAATAAATAAAAAAGAACCTGCACACTCATTTTGCCCACATATCGTAGGCAAAAAATTCATGGCCATGTCAAATATCAATGATGCATAGAGTAATTTATTGATGCATATTTAGAGAAGAGAATAAACACTTTTTGTACAATAATTAAGACTACCACATCATCTTAACCTAACCCCCAAGACTCAATTCTCTCCCTCTCTCTTTCTCTCTTCTTCTCTCTCCCTTCCTCTCTCTGATGAAGCAGAAATATCACCGATCTTATGTAGCTGACATAATGACTGAATGGGATAATGTCTGAAAAACATGCAGCATCATGTCTGAGGATGAGCAAGAGGTCAAGAAATTTCATGTATTATTATTGCTTTTAATTATAAACCAAATACAGCAGTTGGCCTTTTGAACCCAGGTAGAAGATTTTCACTTTTCCATGTCATATAATATCTTGTTATCTCTGACACATTGTTCCAGTCACTGGAGATATTTGGAATCATCATCTTTCAAACATCTAAGCAAATGCTGAAAGCAGTACACCAAGTAGGTTCCCATCTGTCCAGCTTGTGCAGCACTGATGAAATAACTCTCCTGTTGACTTGCTGTAATTTGCATATTCAATCATCCTGCCACTGCTCTTCATAGGTTGTGACCGCATTGAAAAGGATGGGGTGAGTCTTCAAGTCCTCTTTTGACTGACATCAGTCAGTGAATCAATATCCTCTAAGTATATTGTTTTATTTACATGAATGGCAGTAACATTTATATAATATTTCTTTGTTATTCTTACAAATTCTACTATGATGGTGTGCCAAGGACTGCCAGTGGCATATTCTATTGAGCTCACACGTTCTGATGCACAAGGACCCAGGTTTAAGCCATCATTCCCCACCTGTAAGGAGGAACTTTAGAAGCAGTAAAGCAGGTCTGCAGGAGTCCCTATCTCTGTCTGTCTATCTATCTATCTATCTATCTATCTATCTATCTATCCCCTTATCAACCACTCCCCTCTTGATTTTTCTCTGTCCTATCTAATAAAAAAGGCAAAAAAGAAAAGATAAGGAAAAAATGATCACTGGAAGCAGTGGATTACTGAACCCCAGTGATTACCCTAGTAGAGAAAAAGAGAAAAGGAAGGAAGGAAGGAAGGAAGGTAGGAAGGAAGGAAGGAAGGGTGTGTCAGGGGCTAGGAAATAGCTCACCTGGTAGATCATACATTTTATCATGTATAAGGACATGAGTTCAAGGCCCTGGTCACCAAATGAGAGTACCATGCAAAGGGGATGTTTCACAAGTGGTGAAGTAGTGTAATGTTATCTCTCTGTCTCTCCTCTGTCTCTCCCCCTCTATGTGTTAAAAAGAAGGAAGAAAAAAAAGTCCTCTAGGAGTGGTAGAGTTTTGCAGGCAAGAAGTCCCATCAAAAACCCTGGTAGCTCCCAAAACCAAAAATAAATAAATAAATAAATAAATTTGTGGGGGTGGCACACCAGGTTAAGTGCATATAGTATCATATGTAAGGACCTAAGTTCAAACCCACCTGCAGTGAAGCAGGTCTCTAGGTGTCTATCTTTATCTCTTCTTGTCTATCTCTTCTCCCCTCTAAATATCTCCCTGTTCTAGCTAAAAATAAATAAATAAATAAAATTAAATTAAATTAAAAATAGTGGTGGGGGAAGAGAAAAAGAAGAGAAGAGAAAAATGTCTGCCAGGAATAATAAATTTATAGAGAAGGCACTGAGCCCCAGCAATAAACCTAGAAGCAAATAAATAAATAAACAAAAATAAAAATAGAGTTAGGAAAATAGTACACTTGGATCTTGGATAGTGCACTGCTTTGTCATGCAAATGACCCAGGTCTGAACCATTATGCATGTACAAACTATTGTATTTATTCTCAACTGTGAAACATTAATCCCCCAATAAAGAAATTTAAAAAAAAAAACAAAAAAGTCCTCAGAGAGTTCACCCACAGCTCAGGGTCTCCTGGCCTCTGTTCACTTTACAGCTAACTACTGAACTAGTAAGTGTTGTCTAGTAGAGGATAATAAAGTGTGTGTGTCTTGTCTTTCTTAGAACCTGGTTATATCTGTGCTATTCTCTTCCCTCCCTTTTTTGTTCATTAATATAAAAGCATTTATTTTTCTCTAATTTGATTATTGGATTTTTGTACTTTTTGCAAGAAAGACAAAATAGAAATCAAACTGTGATCTTTCCCCATGGTGATTAATCTATCTGTAAGGCCGTGTTCTGCTGTGCACTTTGACCCACATTCATCACCACTCAGAACCATCAATACAGCACAATTAGTAGACTGTCCAGCAATCAGATGATTGGGAATCACGGCCTGGACAAGGGAGGATGTCCCAGACCCATGCCTCTTTCTCTCTAGAGAATGACAGTCCTTTCTCAGTTCTTGCTGACTTTGAAGGGAGAGTATAGGTTCTGCCTTTACCTCTCAACTTACATTTGTATCAAAAATTAAAATAAATGAAAATGCATACCCAACCCCACCTAATGACACTTGTACTTCTTCTATCACACAGACACACCTATGATCATGCTGAGTTCACCTCATGAGCTGTAGAGAAAGAGAAACCTGAAAAACCAGTAAATAGGAATAAGTGTTGGGTGTTTCTAGCAACATGAAGTGTGCAGTTAAGAGCAAGGTTTCTGTGTGTACCTGCAGAGCATAGCAGCATTCACTCTTGTATTCATGCATCAAAAGCTGCCCCCGTAAGAGCCTAGTGCCTTGGAATAACTTCCTTTGCTTCCCTGGATTAGACTACAATTCTCCCCAGACCCTATGCAGAAATAACAGGCCAATCTGAAAGTGAAAGAAATGTACTATTTATTAGTGGCCTCTTACGCACCACCCACCTAGTGATCAAAAACATATCACTAAAGGTAGAGTCTTCAATGTTATTATCATCATCATCATCAGGGTTACCAATGAAGCTTGACCGTCATTATGAATCCACTGCTCTAGGTGGCCATTTTTCCCTTTGTTTCTCTTTTCTTTTTGTATTATTATTTATTTTCCCTTTTGTTGCTCTTTTTTTTATTTTTGCTGTATTTATTACTGTTGTTGTTGATGATGTCGTCATTGTTGGATAGAACAGAGAGAAATAGAGAGAGATGGGGAAGACAGAGAGGGGGAGAGAAAGAGAGACACCTGCAGACCTGCTTCACCACTTGTGAAGTGACTGCCCTGCAGGTAGGGAGCCAGGGCTTGAACCAGCTACACTACCGCCTGGCCCCCTCTGTCCCCCTTTTCTATCCCTTTTTCTTTTTACCTGACAAAGAAATTGAAAGGGGGAGGATGAGATAGAGAGGGTAAGAAAGAGAGGCATTGGTCACCCTGCTTCATGGCTAATGAAGCTTCCTCCTACAGGTGAGGAGTGGGAGATTGAACCTGGATCCTTGCCATGGTAATGTGTGCTCTCAACTGGGTGTGTTACTGTCCTACTCCTGGTTGAACATTCTGCAGCAGCCAGGCCTTCTCCACTCACCTCTGACTGTCTGCCAGCCTAACAGAACCAAAACAGCCATAAGAAAGACAGCCAAAGTCTAAAAATATGTCACATGTACTCACAAACATTTTTCTCCAAGGGAACTGAGTAGCTTACCACAAAGAGGCTATTTAATCAACCGGTACAACATAAATAAAGCATAATAAATTACAGCAAGGGAAAGGGGGAATACAATTGTACAAACGTAAGAATTAATAGCTTTGACCTTCCTGGCAGTGAGAGCAGAAAGGGACATACATTCAGTTTCATGGCTCATGTTGCTAGGGAGGGAAGGGGAAGGAGACATTCACTGAATATGAAAGATGGTCCTCCAAATTACATAATGGACAGTTTCTTCAAAGATTCATTGAATAAGAACTACATGACGGGAATGCTATGAGACCAGTGATATACTGGGCCACTCCCATTCAGTGGGACTTAGAGAGTGAGCCAGCATAAAAGGGCTAGTGAGAAGCATTCTGAACTGAAGAAGAAAGAGACCTTGATGCCTCAAGGCACCTTATGCAGGACGTGGGAGCCCTGCTTCTGGGCATCCTCCCTGTACTCCTATGGTGCTCCTCCTCCAGGGTCACAGATAAACCTCACATATAAAGAAATGGGTATCAGAAAGTGCAAGAGTCTTAGTCAAGTTCATGAAGCCACTGAGCGACAAGGCTATATTCTTTGACACCCATGTTCCATTTCTTTCTACTCTGTATCAAAATCAGTTTGGGCCACAGTGATGTAGTAAATTCCATATCACCTGTTTCCTATGAAACCCTCCATAAATGGGGGCTCTGCTAGAACATGGGGCTGTAATGAAAGCAACTGCAGACTTTTCTAACGATCTGGCTTCTCCCAAGGATAGCACAAAGGACCAAGTACATTAGCATACAGTCTACTCAGCACCACCAGAATCTGCCTGTATCTATGAAAGAGGGATTCAAGTGGGCAGATATTTTTCGAAGTCCCAAGCTTTGTCTATAAAGAGACAAGGGTATATCAACTTACTAGGATTGCCACAACAAGAAAGCACCATAAACTGGGTGGCCTTGACAAGAGAGACTTACTCTCTCCCAATTCTAGAGGCCAGAAGTTCAAGATCAAAGTTATCAGCTCAGCTGCTTTCCTCTGACAGCTTTAAGATCTCTTCTAGGTCTCTGCTTGAATTGCAGATAGCTGTGTTCTCACTTTGTCTTCACATAGACTTTCCTCTGTGTCCAACTTTCTCCCCATTTGCTCTTCGCTGCGGATTTACCATTCCATATCAACTTATACAGAAAAATGAAAAACAAAAAACAAAAAACAAAAACAGGGAGAAAGAAGGAGCAATACCACAGCAGTGAAGTTTCCCCCAGTGTAGTGGTAGGGGCCAGACTCAAATCGAGTCTGGCAAAAGGCAAAGCAGACTAAGTATCCATATAAGCTATCTTGCCAGCCCAATTTTCTCCTTTTTATTATAAGGACATCAGTCATGTTGGATTAGGAACCACCAATAATAACTCTGTCTTTCTTTGATAACATACAAAGGCTCTGTTTACAAATAAAGTCCAGTGCTGAGTTAGGACTCTGGGTTTAGGACTCCAATGTGTCTTTTGGAGAAGACAAAATTTAACCCATAACTGAGCACAGGCATGCTCTGGACCACAGGGTGCAAGAAAGGGCCAGAAGTTCATGCAGAGAACAAGTTCCCTGCCAGGTTCTGGGTCCGTCCAGTGATTCCAAGCCACCTTCATCTGTTGCCAAAACAACGTCAGTGGCTTCCTAGCTATTCTTCAACTGTCAGTCCCAGGCAGGCTCCCCATTCTGGCAGCACCCAAGATGAACTTTTCATCAAAGCATAACTCTGATAATAGAAATCTCTGCTTAAAAGCCTTCAGTGCCTACCCGTCAGTCTTGGGAAGAAAACAAAGCCATTCCACCCTCGTTATGTTCCAAATACTGCACTGAGTCCAGGAATGCTCTCCCTTCCTCCTTCTGCTGTATAGGGCTCACACAGACCTGATAACTTACTGGAGCCCAGCTTAAAAATCTTCTTTCAGGGTTTCTCGTATCAGACCACAGAGTCAGAGCATTGAGTCTATTTTGTTCCATGTTGGTACCTGGCAGAGTTCAAACCTTAAGTGAAGACATAGAATAGTAATGAGACATTCAAGTTTATATCCTGGATTAATTTCTCTCTTTTTGAGAAGGTCTACAAACTCACCAAGTATAAGCCACCATACTAGAAGATTCAGCTACAAAGGCAACTCTTATTTTCATACAATCAATGAGGAAAATGAATTTCTGAGGTCAAGGTCACACAGCTAACATAGTGTGACTGCTTGTCCTGAGTTCTCAACCACAAAGATCTCCTGGCTCCACAAACAAGGGAGATTTATTTCTTCCAACTGCAAATGGGAAGCTTTCAGCAGTGGTGAAACAGGTCTGCTAGAGTCTCTCTCTATCCCTCTGTCTCCCTCTCCCCCTCTAAATTTCTCTCTGTCCGATCAAATGAAAAAGGAAAAACAGAAAGAAAAATGGGGGCATGGTTTCTGGAAGCAACTGATTCACTGAGCCCCAGCAATACCCTAGTTATAAAAATAAATAAATAAATAACAGTCAAGAGTGCTGGCTATATCTGATTAAACACACACAATGCAGTATACAAAGACCCGGGTTCAAGTCCCTGGTTCCCACTAGGGGGAAAGCTTCAGTAGTGGTTTAGCAGGTGTCTCTTTGTCTCTCTCTCCCTCTCTATCTCCCCTTCTCTCTCAATTTCTCTGTCTCTATCAAATAACAAATAAAATATATCAAAAAGAATGAATTTAAAATTACATAAAATTTATGCCCAATGAAAATATAAAATATAACTGAAAACAAAGCCTTCATAAGTAGAAGTATTCATGGACTTCAAACTATACTGTAGGGCTATTATAATCACCCTGGTACTGAAATAAAAATTGACACACAGACCAGTAAAATAGGACTAAGAGCCCAAACATAAGCCAATACACCTAAAACAAAAACAAAACAAAACAAAAAAAACAACTAATTTTTGACAAAGGGTCCCAGAATATCAAGTGGAGAAGGAAGAGTCATTTCAACAAATAGTGCTGGGAAAGTTGGGTTGAAATATATAGAAGAACAGAACAGGACCGCTACATATCACCATTCACACACACAAAAACTTAAAGTGGATCAAAAACATGGGAAGTGTACCAGAAACCATCAAATACACTGAAGAAAACATAGGTAGAACAATTTTTTGATGTTTGCTTCAGAAACATTTTTGAAGAATCAAGTCTAATAGCAAAGAAAACAGAAACAAAAATAAACCAATAGGATTATATCAAACTAAAAAGCTTCTACATAGCTAAAGAAACCAAATCAGAAAGACACCATACTGAATGACAGAAGGTATCCATAAAGCATGTATCGGGTGAAGGACTAATAATCAAAGTTTATAAAGAGCTCACTATGGGCCAGGCAGTGGTGTACCTGGTTAAGCACATGCACTACAATGTACAAGGACCCAAGTCAAGCCCCCTGGTCCCCACCTGTAGGAGGAAAGCTTCGGGAGTGGTAAAACAGGGATGCAGGTGTCTCTGTCTCTTTATCTATCTCCTCCTCCTATCTCAGTTTCTCTCTTTATCTATCTAATAAGTAAATAAATAAAAAATTTTTAAAAATAAAATAAAGAGGCCATTAAATTTAGCAATAATAAAAAATTAAATGCTAGTGCACTGCTACATATTCAGGGACCCAAATCTAAGCCCCTGCTCCCCACCTGCAGGCTGGAAGCATCATAAATGGTGAGGCAATGCTAGGTTTCTCTCTTTCTCTCTCCCTTTCTCTCTTCCCCCTCCTCCTCTCTCAATTTCTCTCTCTTCTATCAAATAATAATTAAAAAAAGAAGAGTGCTGGCTATCCACCAGTGGGGGTGGGGGTTGGAGTGAAGAGGGTCAGAGAAGGCTGTTTCCTGAGCACATAGGTGATGAATCAGCTACTTGACTTGGGGCCCCCCAGACAAGGCATCAGACTCAGCTTCTGTTCTTCTATAAGGGCAAAAACTCAGGAAAGTCACATGGTTTCTTTAAGCCTCACTTCCCTCCCCTGTAAAACAAGAGATAACCCATTTTGTAGCAAGAAAACAGGAAATAGGGGCTGGGTGGTGGCGCACCTGGTTGAGCGCACATGTTGTAGTATGCAAGGACTTGGGTTTGAGCCCCCCGGTTCCTATCTGCAGGGGGAAAATTTTGCAAGTGGTGAAGCAGGGTTGTAGGTGTCTGTCTCTCTCCCTCTCTATCACCCCCTTCCCTCTCGACTTACGGCTGCCTCTATCCAATAGATAAATAAAGATCATTTTAAAAATTAAAAAAAAAAGAAAAGAAAAAAGAAATGAGGAAATCACACCTCTGGTTTGATGCCAGTTGCTCAGGAAATGACAGCTGCCTCCTCCTTACCCCTGGTGACCTGTAGTCAGGAATCCCCAGTATAGATTACAGCATCAAGTATGAGAATAAGTCTCAGTAAAGCACCATTCAACCACATTCCATCAGCACAGAGACTGGAGAACTGACCAATGGGATACACGTTCCAGTATGATCCCTAGAAAAATGACTATACATAGTCAAGAGTGATGAACATGTTGCTTGCACCTTGGCAAGAAGAATCCGACCTCTTTAAGTAACCACTTAGGTCAGATGTACAGCTGCAAAGGCAAGGCCAGCTTGGTTTTGCTCCATTTACTGCCTTTTAACATGCAGGCAGTGGATATGAATTGCAGTCACTGCAGGCAAAACCCTTTGTGGATTGTCAGCCTTTGTAGAGAGGAATCTGGAAGCACCTGGCTGCCAAGGATAGGAACTCCACAAAGGACCCATTGTCTGCCCTGCTTAAGATGAGAGCTCAGTGGTCATTAGGAACCTTGGCAAAAAGTTTCAAGTCTGTCTCCTTTAACTGGTGCCAGAGCTCCTCCATGCTCTTGCCTTCTTCCCCAGCCTCCCTAGAAGGTTGGTCTGTTTATGTCCAGATGTACACATTCAGAAGAGTTGCCTGAAAGGCTCGCTCTTGGCATTCATTTAATGTCACTCTGCTTCCCCTATACCTTTGTCCCCTTGATCTTAGTATCTTTTTGATGTGTTCTTTGTTCACCAAGTACACTGAGTGTCAACTTGGTCCAGAGTCAACTGTCAAACTAATAGGTGATTTTAAATCAGGTCTTGAGAGGCCAGATGGTGGCACACTCAGTTAAGTGCACACATTATAGTGTGCAAGGACCCAGGTTCAAACCCCTGGTCCCCACCTGCAGGGGAAAAATTTCATGAGTGGTGAAGCAGGGTTGCAGGCATCTATCTCTCTCTTTATCTTTCTTCTTCCTCTCTCAATTTCTCTGTCTCTAGCCAATAGTAAATAAATTAAAAATATTTCTTTTTTTTTTAAATCCGGTTTTGCAAACACAAAGGAGCTGATCTAGGTAAGAGTCAAAGAACTTGACTCTTACCTTCCTGTTTTAGGAACAGTGGTTAGTGATTTTTGATGAAGCAACATCGTTCAGAAATCTCAACAAGGGAAGAAAAGGAGTGTGTGGATATCTGGGGAAAGAATGACCTAGTTATTGGGAGCACCCAGTGTAAAGGTCCTGTGACAGCACCCACTTGGTATGTTTATAGACCACACACACACACACACACGCACCAGGTGAGAGGTGAGCCTGTGAGACAGAAGGAGATGACATTCATAGGTAGAACTTAAACAAAGCCAGAAGACACAAACTAAAACTTGAACTGGGTGTGGAGTATTTCACCAAAGCCAAGGACTCTGGGGAAGGAGGAAAGGGAATGAGTTGGGAGAAGTGGTGTGTGGGGGCCTGGTGCTTAATGGTGGAAAAAGACCTAAACCAGGGGGAGAGGGTCTATATTTTGCAGACACATGTCATAGGGAGATAAGAGATTGTACCCATGTGTTAACAAATGGACAATAAACCATTACCCTTCCCCAATAAAACCTAAAAATAAAAAACATAAAAAGTAGGAGATATGACCAGAGGGAACAGTAGCCTTTTCACAAAGGACTTGGAGGAAAAGAAAGTTCTACATTTGGAATCTTATTCCAAATGAGAACTAAAGCCATTGGCAGCATTTTGAGAAGGTGTGGGAGTCAAGTGCAGACCCATGGTAACTGTGAGTCAAGACAAGTCACAGTTTCTCAGAGCCTCAGTGTCTGCCTCTGGACAATCCCAGTAACACATGGGTTTCTAATAGGAGCACAACGGAGATAACAAACAAAAGTGACTTTGCACATTACCTGGTTCAGATCTGAACCTTCTTCCTCCCTCTGCTGTAATCTCTTCCTATAGGAGGAAAGTAGTGTTGCAGCTGGAAAGGGAACTCTCTCAGAGGAACTCAAGTTTCTCAGCAAGAGCAACCCATGGGCATAAACAGGATAATTCAAGAATCTCTTAAATCAGAACTTTAAGAACCATCATAAAAAAAAGACAACTTGACACATTTATGATTCCCTAAAACCATTTTTGAAACACACATGGCATTCTCCCGAGGCCCTCTGTAGTCAATCCAATTAACCAATTTGAAGCCTGGAAACGACACAGATTTCTACAAGCCCCTGGAGAAGGAGAAGGGAGTTTGCTAGATGGAAATATATGCTGGCTATAATCACCTGGACACAGGTCTTAGCAGAGCAGGTGGGCACCCCCTTTTAGGCACCTACCAGGAAGTCGAGTATGGCTGGATGACCTCTGAGGAGTCAGTAAGTGAGGAAATATGGTTTTTCCTTGGACTGGGTAGATCACAATCTACAGGAAGGCAAGGGTCACAGAAGGTAGATAAGGAGGACACAGGTCAGGCATGCCAGTCCACCAGGTGAAAATGAGCTGCTGTCCACTGCATCGGGTCTAGTCCTGAGCTGTCCCTTCAGCTATGTAGTAACTCTTGAATTTACAGTGCTGTGCCACTTCAGAACTGAGTCTAGTTAATCTTCATAGTTGTCCAGTGAGATTCACTGGGCAGAAATAATTCTCCAATTTTAAAGAAGAGAGAACTGAGTCACAGAAAGGGATGTGAAGCATAACAAAGTAAGTGCACTATCCAGGTGAGCTATCTTGATGGTCCACTAAGATTTTTTAAATTTGTTTTTTTACAGTATAGTTTAGGTTGCTAAAATTGCAAATGAGCAAAGAACCAATAAAACCCCGCAACACATACAGGTATGAAAGAAAATAAGAGAGAAAGAAAGAAGAATAGAAGGAAGGAAGGGAGAGAGGGAGGAAAGAAAGGGGAGGGAAGGAGAGGGGAAGGGAAGGAAGGAGAGGGAAGGGAAGGGAAGGGAAGGGAAGGGAAGGGAAGGGAAGGGAAGGGAAGGGAAGGGAAGGGAAGGGAAGGGAAGGGAAGGGAAGGGAAGGGAAGGGAAGGGAAGGGAAGGGAAGGAAAGGAAAGGAAAGGAAAGGAAAGGAAAGGAAAGGAAAGGAAAGGAAAGGAAAGGAAAGGAAAGGAAAGGAAAGGAAAGGAAAGGAAAGGATAGGTTAGGATAGGAGAGGATAGGAGAGGATAGGAGAGGAAAGGAGAGGAAAGGAGAGGAAAGGAGAGGAAAGAAGAGGACATGAAGTCTATTAGAATACTCCTTCCCAGATGAGCTAAGAAGCCCAGTGTGCTAACTCTCCCTTGACCACTGTATCTTGTTCAGAGCCTGGGGATGGTAATGAGCCTCTGGATCCTGTGGATGGTCTGGAAGAACTGTTGAGTTTCAAGAGTCAAGAGTGATCCTAGGGAGTCTCCAAGTGGTGCTCAACTGCTCTTTAGGGTCATTTCTGTCACTCAGTTACCTTACCTTCCCAGTCTCCAGTAAGGAAGGAAAACTGACACTCGCCACTGGGGCCCTAGGCTTGAGATCTGTTGAGAGAAGAAGGTTTTTCTCCATCTTTCCTGGCTCAATATCATTTTGCCCCATGATCCCTGAGCCCCTTACCTTCCACATTTCCAGACTGAGTCTCTCCCCACACCTGTTCCTTCTCTTCTCTTCTGCTATCCTAAGTAAATTGGCATCCATCTTTATTCTCCACATCCTGTCTACTTTCATGTCTTAACATTGGATGTCAAAAATTGTTTCTCAAATCCCACCTTCCTGTCCATTCTCTTCTCTGACCTTGCAGAAAGCTCATCATGTTTCTATAACCAGTACCCTGGCACAGCTCCCTGGCTTCCTATATGGCCCATTACCTCCCTATGTGTTTCTGCCAATGACACTTTCACATGACTCCTAGCAGAGCTAGAGAGGTAGCTGACAGAACAGGTCATGTGCCTTGTCATGTATGCAGTCCAGAAGTGACCCTTGGTACTATTCCCATGGTACGGGAATTACCATGGCAATAGAGGAAGGCTTCAGTGTTGTGGCATCTCTCTGTGTATCTTTCCTTCTTAGTCCCTTTCACTCTACTTCTATTTTTTTTAAGTCGGTTGCAAGTTTTTATAATCTTTATTTATTTATAAAATAGAGACAACCAGAAATTGAGAGGGAAGGAGTGATACATATATATATATATATATATATATATATATAGAGAGAGAGAGAGAGAGAGAGAGAGATGCAGAGACAGAGACAGAGACAGAGATATGCCTGCAATACTGCTTCCCCACTCACAAAGCTTTCTCCCTGCAGGTAGAGAGAGACCAGGGGCTCGAACCCAGGTCCTTGCTCATTGTAACATGTGGACCTCAACCAGGTGCACCACCACCCAACCCCCTCATTCTATTTCTCTGTCAGAATGAAAATAAAAGGCACAGAGCAGTGAAATCAAGCATGCATGAGCACTAACTCTACAAAGAAAAAAAAAAAAAAAAAACAACATTACAACACTTCTAACAGATGTCTTTTACCCTTGGCTTCCCAGTCCAGTAGTCTCTGAAAAGACTTGGCACCAGTTTATATGGAACAACAAAAAAGCATATTAAGAATTTACCCTCTTTATGTCTTAAAGATTTGTTTAGTTATATATTTCACCTGGGAGAAAGAGACAAGAACATTGTTCTGGCATATGTTGTACTGGGGATCAAACGCTGGGGTTTATGCATGTAAATCCTACACTCTCCCAGTTGATTCACCACCCTGGCCCAGAGAGTCCTCCTCTTTTTAAAGCATTCACAGGGCTGGGTTGAGCACATGTGCTACAATGCACAAGGACCCAGGTTCAAGCCCCTGATCCCCACTTGCAGGGGGCAAGCTTTGCAAGTGGTGAAACGGTTTTACAGGTGTCTGTCTCTCCCTTTCTATCACCCCCTTTCCTCTTGATTTCTGACAGTCTCTATCCAATAAATAAATAAATAAACAAACATAATAACAATTTTTAAAAATATTTTTTATTTTCCTTTTTGTTGCCCTTATTGTTTTTATTGTTGTTGTAGTTATTATTGTTGATGTCACTGTTGTTGGATAGGACAGAGAGAAATAGAGAGGGGGAAGACAGAGAAGGGGAGAGAAAGACAGACACCTGCAGACCTGCTTCACCACCTGTGAAGTGACCCCCCTGTAGGTGGGGAGCGGGGGCTCATCCTTATGCTGGTCCTTGCACTTTGCGCCACGTGCACTTAACCCACTGTGCTACTGCCCGACTCCCAATAACAATTTTTTTTTTTTTTAAGTAACAAACAACAACAAAAAACATGAAAAAATAATATAGTACTCACTATACCCAGCCTAAGTTCAATGGTCTTCAAACTCAAGCCTCTGGGAGTCTAGTATCCAACTGACTGCCTAGGATCCTGACATGGAGTCCCATGCTGCGAGGCCTCCTCTCCCTACTGCTGCTGAAGGCAGGTGGGATGGGTCTGATCTGGGGCCTGGAGCTAGAACACATGAGCAGGATTCCTCTGAAAATCCCTCAAAAATCCTAGAGAAGAATCATCAGACATGAACAGCCCTCAGAAGCTGTTACACATGTCACGTCATAGACAGTGAGAGTGAGGAAAGGAGGTGACCTCCATCACACCAACATTCTCAGAACCTCTTATATTCCTTCATAATAAACACTTCACCACCTGCAGTGTTCCCATAGTGGGTCCCAGAAGCCAATCATGGAGCATCAAGGTGTTTGACCAAGAGTCCCAGCAAGGAGGCCTCCTGCTCTTAACACTCTGAATCTAATTCTATTCACCTCAATTAACACCCTTCTGAGTGCTAAGCAGTAGGTGAAGCTTAATCATTTGCACCAGGATTTCTCAACCTCCACACTACAGACAGTCAAGGCCTCCACACTACAGACAGTCAAGGCTGATAATTCTTTGCAGTGAAGGGTGGACCTCTGTGTTAACAGTGTTTAGCAACATTTTGGGGTTCTACCCACTAGATATAACAACACTTTATCACCAAGTCATGACACATGAAAATATCTTCAGATATTGCCAAATTAACCCTGGGGGACAAAACCATTTACGGCTGAGAACCATGGCAATACACCACTGGATCTTCATCACAGCAAGAAATTTCTGCCCCGAGTTGCACATAAAAAAACTGAGACTCTCGGGTTGAGCGCACGTGGTGCAGTCTGTCTGTCTCTCCCCCTCTGTCTTCCTCTCCTCTCTCGATTTCTCTCTGTCCTATCCAACAACAAATGATGTCAACAACAACAATAATGACCACAACAAGGCTACAATAACAAGGGCAAGAAAAGGAGAAAAAAAAGGAATGGCCTCCAGGAGCAGTGGATTCATGGTGCAGGCACTGAGCCCCAGCAATAACCCTGGAGGCAAAAAAAAAAAAAAATTGAGATTCTGTGATCCGGGAGGTGGCGCAGTGGATAAAGCATTGGACTCTCAAGCATGACGTCCTAAATTCAATCCCCGGCAGCACATGTACCAGAAAGATGTCTGGTTATTTCTCTCTCTCCTCCTATCTTTATCACTAATAAATAAAATATTTTTTAAAAAAAGAAAAAATAAAAACCCTGATACTCAAAGAGGTTTCCCATCCAAGTACTAACCAGTCCCAACCCTGCTTAGCTTCTAAAATCAGACAAGATCGGGCGTGTTCAGGGTGGTATGGCCATAGACTCTCAAAGAGGTTTCAATGACTTTCCCGACTTCACCAAACAAGTAACAGAGCTCCTGATTAAGCCCAGGGCTCTCTGATTCAAAGTGCAGGGAATTTTCCACTATATAACTCAGTATCTGACACAGAAACACTAAGTTATTAAGTACATTAGTCTCCTCCAAGGGTACCTAAGAGGAAAATGTCTGAACTCAATTGATAAGATGCCAGGATCAGGCAGTGGCACACCTGATTGAATGAACATGTTGCTATGCTCAAGGACCCAAGTTCAAGCCCCTGGTCCCCACCTTCAGGGCAGAAGTATTATGATCAGTGAAGAAGTGTGGCAACACTCTTTCTCTTTCCATCTCCTTTTCAATGTCTCTCTGTCCTATCTAACAAATGAAAGGGAAAAACATACATCAATTGATAAAGACAGCAGTGTCCATAGATCTAACTAGACTTTGGTCTTCGTAGTCAGAGGTAAAAACGTGCCACATGATACATTCTTGTCATGGGAAAGGGTCTCCTTCCGGGAGCCACTTTCAGTGTAGAACCAACATTCCAAGGGTCTTAGGACAGGCGCTTAGTACTTACAGAGCCACTGGATTGCCACTCCATCATGCTACTTCCTAGCTGAGTTCACATATCCTCCCACTGTGAGCTACTACATTCCATTCACCTGTTCATCTAAAGAACCAAACCCAGTGCCCCCAGGTCTGGCTGCTTGACCCACAGGAAGAGGCAAAAGTAGAACCAGACATTACCTAGACTCCCTCTATGAGACTTACAAGTAAAAAAGAGCAAGACTTAGTCTCCTGGTACATAGCCTAAGACATTTTGAACAAGGAGTTTCATCTCTCAGAGCATTAACTTACTCTCTAATAGAACAAAAATAACAATACCCATATCACTGGGAGGTTGTGGAAATAAAACTAGGTGTTGGAGACTAAATAGCCAGCATGGTATTTGTTGAACTCAAGGTGCTCAATAAATCTTTCATTTAATAAAATTATGAAACACTAAGTCTGATCATAAGAAAAGCTTTGCATGCCTCCCAGTTGTTTTTGAACTAGCACAGAGATTGGGTAGATACATCAAGGTATGCAAAGAAGTCCATCTTAAGTTACTCTCCTGTATCTGAGGCAGCACAAATTTAATGAAGAAAAACCTGAAAGGCAATGAAGTTGTCTCAGACTTTCTTTGTCTAAAAGGTAATCTCTTACAGATAGCAAGCCCAGAATACCTCTAAATGAGATGCCTTGGGAGAGCCTTTGGCAGACACCGAAGCAGTCCGTCCAGGAGCAAAAATAATAATACAAGTTATTGTCTGAGACATTTGTCTGTGCATTCTGTTGGGAAAATAGCATTAGCTACAAAGACAGGATTTGACAGGGGGCAGCTGGGGAGAGCACCTGGTAAATACAACAATATGAAGAAGCTTAGCATCACAGCCAATTCCTTCTTGCATCCTACCCTGACTGCCAACCATGCTGGGGGAAGGGAACAACCTAAGTAAGTAAGAATTTGCCAGCATGTAATCTACAGAAATAAAGGAATGGGCAGGGATGCTGAGGCCCTTTGAACTTGCCCTGGCTTTTTGGCTAGCTCAACCTACACCTATACTTAAGTCTAGCATATGTGGAAGACTCATTCATTCAACAAGTATCTGCTGATCACTAAATCTAAAAGATTACTTTAGGAAGACAAAACACAGACAACAAAAATCTTTGTTCTGTCTGAGTTTCCAGTTGAATAGGGAGAGACAGAGGTGGGGGGGAAGGAGAGAGAAGAGAGAAGAGAATGCTTAATTCTCCCCTAATGCATTCCAAGGAGACAGGATTCTTCCCAGTCTCCATTCAGTAACATGGACAGAGCAGTCTCATTCAGGAATGAGGGGATGGTCTAGTTGTGGGCGCTGATGTCAAGATAAAGACCAGCAGTCTGAGCTGAGGAGATAGCACAGTGGTCATGAAAAACCAGGCTTTCATGCCTGAGACGCTGAGGTCCCTATTTCAATTAGTAGCGTTAGTAGCACCATAACGTAGCACTGAACAGTGATCTGAATAAAACAAAAACAAAAAAAAAGAAAAAGGAAAGAAAAGAGGGGGAGAGGAGAGGAGAGGAGAGGAGAGGAGAGGAGAGGAGAGGAGAGGAGAGGAAAAAAAAAAGGGAACATACAGTCTGAGTTCCATATTCAGTTAGAACTTGCCTTCTTGCCTCACCCCAGCCACTGGCTTCATCAAAGATCAGTCTGGGGGAGTCTCTGCACTCCAGGAGAACCTAGTGCAGCCCCATAATGCCCTTGTCCCAGAGTCGTCGTCATCCCCAGCCTGCCAGTTACTCAGCCTAGGTGCCTGCGTAGGTTTTATTTATTTATTTATTTATTTATTTTTATTATTTTAAACCTTTTTTATTTATTTTTCCCCTTTTGCTGTCCTTGATGTTTATCGCCATTGTTGTAGTTATTATTGTTCTTGTTATTGCTGTCGTTGTTGTTGGATAGGACAGAGATAAATGGAGAGAGGACACCTGCAAACCTGCTTCACTGCTTGTGAAGTGACTCCCCTGCAGGTGGGCAGCCAGGGGCTCAACCGGAATCCTTACACTGGTCCTTGCGCTTTGCACAATGTGCGCTTAACCCACTGCACCACCACCTGGCTCCCATTTATTTATTTATTTATTTATTTATTTATTTATTTATGTCACCGGAGTTACTGCTGGGGCTCCAATCAGTGCCTTCATGACTCCATCACCCCAATGGACAGATAACTTCCCTGGACAGATGACCCCACCAATGTATCCTGGAGCCCCACTTCCCCAGAACCGCACCCAACCAGGGAAAGAGTTAAACAGGCATGGAGTATGGATCAACCTGTCAACGCCCATGTTCAGCGGGGAAGCAATTACAGAAGCCAGACCTTTCACCTTCTGCACTCCATAATGACCCTTGATCCATGCTCCCAGAGGGATAAAAAATAGAAAAGCTATCAGGGGAAAGGAGTGGATGTTCTAGTGGTGGGAATTATGTGGAGTTGTACCCCTATTATCCCATGGTTTTTGTCAGTGTTTCCTTTTTATAAATAAAAATTATTTTAAAAAAGAGAGAGAGAAAAAGGCAGAGACAGAAAGGGGACACCTGTAGCATCATTCCACCTATCATAATGTTTGCCCTTGGAGGTGGGATCCAGGGGCATGAATCCAGATCCCTGTGCATAGTGGCATGTGTGCCCTACCAGATGAGCCACCACCTGGCTGCTCTCTCCACTTTCAAAAGCCTCACTCTATAAGACCCAGACTATTGGTCTGTCTCAACTTGAGCAGCTCTTTCACTCTCTGGTCCTTCTTTCCTTGCACTTGGAATCCAAAAGGCTTTTCTCCACTGCTGCCTATTTCAAGCATTCTCAGCCTTCAGACCCAAAAGCAAATGACACTTATTTAAGGACCTTCCAAGACACCACATTGGAATCAGACATCTAATACCATTTTACAACTTAATATCGTTGACTATTCCTTCACAGACATGTATACTATTTCTGTGGCTTGGCAATAATTTCTTTGCTATCTGCTCTACTAACTGAAAACTCCATGTAGGGAAGTAAACTGTTAAATTTGTTCACCACTGAATCCCTTGTGCCTAATACAGAGGTGGATACTAGGCAGGAACAGAACAAACAGCTACCCTGCACAAGTGAATGAACACCTGGAAGTAGAATTTTTTTTAATATAGAGACATAAAAGGGAGAGGGAGGGAGGGAGTGAGAGGGAGAGGGAGAGAGAGAGAGAGAGAGAGAGCTCAGAAGGAGAGAGACCACAGCACCAAAGCTCCCTTCAATGCAGTGGGGGCCAGGTTCCAGTCTGGGTTGCACACATGACAAAGCAACACACTCTGCAAGTGAGCTATTTCACTGTCTGAGATTTTGTTATAATAAATCATTTACAGGGTCTGGGCGGTAGCACAGTGGGTTAAACGTACATGGTGCAAAGCGCAAGGACCTGCATAAGGATCCTGGTTTGAGCCCCCAGCTCCCCACCTGCAGGGAGGTTGCTTCACAAGGGGTAAAGCAGGTTTGCAGGTGTCTGTCTTTCTCTCCTCCTTTGTCTTCCCCCCCTCTCCATTTTTCTCTGTCCTTTCCAACAACAAAAACAGCATTAACAACAATAATAATAACAACAAGAGCAACAAAATGGAAAAAAATGGCCTCCAGGAGCAGTGGATTTGTGGTGTAGGCACCAAGTCCCAGAGATAACCCTGCAGGCAAAAAAAAAAAAATCATTTACATGGAGGATGAAAAGATATTTTCATTCTTTCCAGAAATCTGCTGCCCCTGTTGGGCCTTTCTGGATATCTGGTCTTATGGAGAGCTGGGGGAATAAAACCAAACAGAAAGAGAGCATTCTGATCAGAGATACTCTCTATCCACAGGGGTGGAGGCTGTGAGCTTGGCTGTGGAGCCTCATCTTGGAGAAGTAGCTGAGCTAGAGATTGTTGCAAGTGGGTATGAACATTTAAAATATATATATATCTGAAAACATATAACCCCAGTGATCACAGTAACACTGTCATAGAAGGTACTCATACAAATGAAGTGCTCAGAAATTTGGTTTCATCAGTTCCACAGTGTTTCGTCAACTCAGCAAAGAAATCAAAAATCTTGCCACTTAATGTCTAATTTCACATGGCATCAGTAAATCAGTAAAGGAGTTTAATTTTATTCTTTTGCCCAGTAGATACTTATTGGTGGTTTGACCCACACAGAGTCTGTGCTCAGCTCAAGGGGAGTAATTTAATATAAAATAGGCTTTATGTTTATATGTTTATAAAACACAATTTAACATACTATACTGTGTGTTTTCTTACTTCCCTTTGCTTTAGTCATTTTTCTTGGTTCCAGAACTTTAAGTCACTTTTAACTACTTACTATAAAGTTCCAGATTGGGCAGGTGGTGCCAGTAAAGTGCACATGTCACTACGTGCAAGAATCAGAGTTCAGCACCCTAGTCCTCATCTGCAGGGAGGAAATTTCACAAGTGGTGGAATAGTGAGAAAAGTGTCTCTTCTCTATGTCTCTCTTCCTCTCTCTGTTTCTCACCCTCTGTCATAGTAAAAAAATAAAGGTTTCTGGGAGTTATGGAGTTACATACAGACACTGACCCTAATGGAAACAAAATCTTTTTTAAGTTCAAGTTCATTTTACCCCTATTTAAGGCTTTCTGCCAGAGATACCTGTCAAACACTCCCCCCCACCCCCAACCTAATATTTGTCCTGGGGGAGGAAACATGATCTCTCAGAATATTTGTTTCTTACCCCTTCCCCATCCATATGTCTCCACTCCTCTGATCAACAAAGCACAGGGCTGTATAGAGGCACGGAGACATTATCAGAGGTATTTGATCATCTTTGGGTGAAGGAGATGCCCTGGTTTCTCTCTGACTGGTTTCTCTATGAAGTTGGTTGGCGAGTGGGATGGAATATGATATGTGGAAGAAAAGGGGAGATCAGGGATAATTTTTGCTTAGTGTTCAGGTACTAGGTTGTATGTAGAAGCATTCTATAAGGAAGAAAAACTGGAGGAGAAGGGGGAGGCTGGAGAATTTTCTTTGGAGTCTTAATGTCCAAATACCTGAAAAACATCCAGAAAGCTCACAACCCTCGATGGAAAATCTGGGCTAGAGACTTAACATTTGTAAAAGTTCACAATGTATAAACATTAAAAGCTACTAGTACAGATGAAATCACCAAGAGAGAAGAAGCAGAGAGAAGAGAAACTACACAGCACTGCCCCTCAGAGACAATAGTTAAAATTAGAGCCTGAGGCATAAGCTTGTGAAAGGCTCAGCAGAGGAACTAAGAAGTGACAAGATTACAGGGTTACTGAAAATATCACAGAAGTCCAGAGAAGAGAATGTGTGAGGAGGTGGTGCTCAACTTTGCCAGCCTTTGCCAAGAAAACAGGGAGGGGAAAATACACTGGGCTGGGAAGATGAACATTCTGACCTTATCAAACATGGTTTCAAAGGAAAAAAAGTCCTATCAGTATCTGCATTAGTGGCTTGAAAATGGACAAAAGGAAGGGAATAGAGATGGAGAAAAACTTGGCAGTGGCTGAAAAGAAATGTGAGATGACAACGTGGGGAAGTTTCTTTTCTTAGAAGAGTCTCAAACTAGTTTCTACGCAGAGCAACAATGAACAAGTACAAAAAGAAATATTGACAATTCAGGATAAATTTGTGGGAAGTAGAGTAGGTGAAATCCTAGAGAAGAAAGGAGGGTTGATATAGAGCCCAGGAAGGAAGAAATTTATACAAGGATGAAGGACACTTAATTCCTCTGAGTAAAAAGGCAGGGTCATGAACAATGGTGCAAATGCAGGTGGGCTATAACTTAGGAGAGAGGGATGTGAGGGGACTCCCAGTTAATGACTGAAAATGAGAATGGAGAAGGATGGGTTTTGTAGGGCTGAGGAGATAGCATAATGGTTATGCAAATAGCCTTTCATGCCTGAGGCACCAACAGCACCATAAACCAGAGCTAAGCAGTGTTCTTGGAGAGAGGAGAGAGAGAGAGAGAGAAATAGAGAGGCAGACATGGCCTTATATGTTAACTCTTCTTCCAGCCAACAGGTTCCAGGTTCCAGATGCTAAAATGATACCAACCAGACTTCCTTGGACAGACAACCCCACCAATGTGCATTGGAGTTCTGCTTCCCCAGAGCCCTTCCCCACTAGGGAAAGAGAGAGACAGGCTGGGAGTATGGATCGACCTATCAACACCTATGTTCAGCAGGGAAGCAATTATAGAAGCCAGACCTTCCACCTTTGCATCCCATAATGATCTTGGGTCCATACTCACAGAGGGTTAAAGAATAGGAAAGCTATCAGGGGAGGTGATGGGATACAGAGGTCTTGTGGTGGGAACTGTGCGAAGTTGTGCCCCTCTTATCCTATGGTTTAGTCAACGTTTCCTTTTTATAAATAAAAAATTAAAGAAAAAAAAACCCCTTTTGTTGCCCTTGTTGTTTTATCACTGTTGTGGTTATTATTACTTTTGTGTTTGATGTCATTGTTGTTGGATAGGACAGAGAGAAATGGAGAGAGGAGGGGAAAACAAAGAGGAGGAGAGAAAGATAGACACCTGCAGACCTACTTCACGACCTATGAAGCGACCCCCCTGCAGGTGCGGAGCCGGGGGCTTGAACCAGGATCCTTTGGCCGGTCCTTGTACTTCGCGCCATGTGCGCTTAACCTGTTACACTACCACCAGAGCCCCCTTCACTTAGGTTCCTCTCTGTATCAGGGTCATTTTCTTTACATACTAGCAAATATTTTCAAAGTATAAATGTATATATCAATCAAGAAGGATTAGAGAGGCAGTTATTAATGGAAACCCAGTAGCCCCAAGATAGTTATATTTGTGTATCATTTAGTTCTCCCATATACCATGGACAAAAGATATTACTGTTCCTACTTTACAAATGAAGAAGATAGACATCTCACCCAGGCCACACAATCTGAGCAGAAGAACATTTAGATGTTCTCTTCTGGAGCTCCAGTGGTGCAATTAGTTAGTGCATGGTACTTATACAGATGTACTCTTCTACTGTGGTTAATTTATTACTCATTGTTTTAACCATTGCCTTATTTGCTTCTCATGGAAAAACTATAAAGCAAATTGTTCTATGCACCCATTCTATAAATGGAAAACTGTGGTATCGAGAAAAATGAGATTTACAGAAGTCAAAGGCAAGAACTCCTTTTCTGTAGACAAGGTGTCTCCTCGGACAGCAGTTCACCCACAAAATGTTCCCAGTCTTGTCAGAAAATTGCCCCATCCTTTAGGGAGTTGGGCAGTAGCGCAGCAGGTTAAGCACATGTGGCGCAAAGCGCAAGGACCAGTGTGAGGATCCAGGTTTGAGCCCCCGGCTCCCCACCTGCCAGGAGTTGCTTCACAGGCAGTGAAGCAGGTCGGCAGGTGTTTGTCTTTCTCTCACCCTCTCTGTCTTCCCCTCCTCTCTGCATTTCTCTCTGTCCTATCCAACAACAATGACATCAGTAACAACAACAATAATAAAAGCAACAAGGGCAACAAACAGGAAATAAATAAATATTTTTAAAAAAGAGAGAGAGAGAGCCCTTTAAATACAGAGCAGTGCCCCTGCCATGGAGATGAACACCTTATCTTCAAACCCCAATGAACTCTGGTCTTGTTGACTCATCTTCCATGATGAATCAGCCACTCAGACATGCCCTGGGTCAGGGGCTGCAAGCTGTTTCAATTTCAAAACAGAACAATAGGGAAGAAAAATGAACAAGCTGGACCTAGGAAAGCGGTCGACCCAAATACCACCTAATAGCTCTTCTAGTCAAGAAACAGACCCTCCATCTGGGCTTCCAGATGCTGTGCAATGACCCACAGCCTGTCAGCCTGGTCAGACAGGACAGGCATGAGAATCATATGGTCAAAGCATCTGTGACCAGGCAGAGAAATGACAGGGTAGTTTACAGGGGAGAAAGCTGACTCAGGGTTGAAGGTGCCTCAATTCCGGCCAGTTAAGTGCAGCCTCTGCACCCAACATCTCTTCCCTTAAATCACACACCTAGAACAGAGACTGCAGACCACATATAGCCTCCAGCTAACTAATTTTGAATAACCTCAAAATTGACAGAAGCCAAGAGATACTCAAAGTCTCTGAGATGAAGTCTGTTAAGGTTTAGTACCAGGAATGAGCTTTATTTATTTGTTAACTTCCAGAGGCTCAGCACGCAAGTGTGAAATTGTGACAATGGACAGAGTGCTGGGGCCACCCAAATGTCATCTGATGGTGAGGAAATGATGTTCAAACTTACTTCCATGATCAGCAGGGAAGCAATTACAGAAGCCAGACCTTCCACCTTCTGCAACCCACAATGACCCTGGGTCCATGCTCCCAGAGGGATAGAGAATGGGAAAACTATCAGGGGAGGGGGTGGGATATGGAGATTGGGTGGTGGGAATTGTGTGGAATTGTACCCCTCCTACCCTATGGTTTTGTTAATTAATCCTTTCTTAAATTAAAAAAAAAACTTACTTCCAGCTGCCTGGGTAGGTCTAAGGGAGGTGTCCTGTGCTTTTAAAGAAAGAACTTCCTATGGATTAGAAATCCCTGATTTTTAATGCAGTTTAAATGTTCGAAGAGCAATAAAATCACCTACTTTATAAAATTTATTAAGAAGAAAAGACAGTGTGTTCAGTCCAAATGCCATTGGGCTTATATTTTTAAACATTCCTGCCAGCTTAGATCTGGCTGAAATATATGCAAATGTAAAATTCACCTCTGTAGACCCTGTTTGGTTTCATAAACTTACTGAAAGTTCTCAAAAGTACATATTTGTATTTTATATGATTTTCGTGTTGACTTGGATTTTTTCTGTTATAAATTGACTTTCCAGAAGTGAAATCTTGCACCCAAATAAAAGCCTCAAGTACAACAACTTGACATAGAGGCTTCTTCCAGGAGCAGTGGAGTCTCCATATGCTATCTAGATGGAATTCTTTGATTTGTCATCTATTGTCTAATCCTGTATGTCATTTCTGGGTAGAGCATATGTCTAGGCTAGTATATCAGTTCACAATTAGTGAGACACTAGAGCCTTTGTACCCTATCTGTGGGCTCTAGTTTTAGTTGTTGAGAACTTCCTTACAATGGCTACACAGTCTAAGGACTTTATTCTTGTCAGTATATAAGATATAGTTATTTGTAAATAGCATTGTATGACATAAATCATGGTAAGGACTTATATGTATCCTTTGAGGCATACCATCTGCTGCACTCAAGCAAATCAATACAACCAGTGTCACCTCGACATGTTTCACTTCGGACTATGTCCAGAGACACCAGGCCTGAGATGTCAACCCTCCAGTTCCAACACTCAGGCAAGACCTTTTCTAGCTAATAGGACTCCTAAGTTCCATTTTGGGTGGCACACTTCCTATAGTTATAGAACCCTAGATATAGACCAGCTTGAGATAGGGCACATGTGCACATGTATCCAGAAGTTAGGAGAAAATATATACCTTAAAGTAAATGTGTGCAAAAGTCTACATTGACTCTTTAAGTATGGCAAACAAGCAGAAAGACCTCAAAAGAATATCATAACTACTTAATCAAATATTCTCTCTTACACATAGATACCCTCTTTGCCTACTTCCTATTTCACTTCCATCAATCACTCTAAACTTAACCTTGTCAGATAAAGTAAGGACTACAAAAGCTGGATAAGGACAAGAAACTGGCACACATTAATAATGGCCCTTTTGATCACTACCAAGCCATTTCATTATCCGGGGCCACAGGCAGGGAATTCTGGTATTCACACATAGATACGATGGGTCTAGACCTCTAACAGATCCCTCTCTATACCATCACTAGTCATCTCCATCAGTAACATAATAAACCCTCTTCTAGAATAACAGTGGCAGAAATTGCCCCACTCTCCAAAGAGAGGCTGGGTCAACATACTCTACCACTCAAGGAAGATTGATCTGAAATGAGTTAAGTTTAGAATGTTCCTCTCTATGACCATGATGTGAGCTCAGACCAACAGGAAGACAGTGGTTACACAGGTTCTTGTGGTAAATATGAATAGAAATGGGCTCTGGGTCACATCAATGGGGTTTACAGTTAACAGTATTTATATACTTTTCCCATATTTGGAAACTACCTTCTGCCCTTATCTACTTTTCTGGTCTTATTCCCAACTCTGACACAATGCACCCAGGCAATACTTTCAGCTCACCTGCATGTTCGCTGTCCGGTTCAGGCAAAAATTAGTAAAGTCACGGGCCCATCAGTATATAGCTAAAATAGACTTCCTAGCTTCTTCCAACATGAAGACCACAAATCTCATCTGCTATATTCTTACCTTTGGGTTCCTGATTATTAAACAATTTGTTCTGCTCTATATCTTACTGCTTTTCAGCCACCAAGTTGCAGATGCTACCATGATGCCAACCTGACTTCCTTGGGCAGAGGACCTCACCAATGTGTCCTGGAACCCCACCTCTCCAGAGCCCTGCCCCACTAGGAAAAGACAGAAACAGGCTGGGGGCATAGATTGACCTGTCAATGCCTATGTCTAGCAGTGAAGCAATTACAGTAGTCAGACCTCCCTTTCCAACTATGACACCATCTCCCCAGACAATAACTTGGGTCCACCTGCATCTTAGATGTCAGACTCTGGCAAAACCTTGTAAGTCATGGACCCCTTGTAATATACCTAAAATACACCTACTAGCTGTTTCCAAAACAGAGACCCCCACATCTTCATCTGCAATATTCTTGCCTTTAGGTTCATGAGTAGTCAACAATTTGTTCTGCTTTATATCTTAACTCTTTGTCAGCCAACTCTTTTTCAGATGCTCCCATAATGCCAACCTGACTTCCCTGGACTAACAGCCCCACCAATATGTCCTGGAACCCCACCTCACCAAAGCCCTTCCCCACTAGGGAAAGAGAGACAGGCTGGGAGTATGGATCACTAATGCCCATGTTCAGGGGGGAAACAATCATAGAAGCCAGACCTTCCACCTTCTGCACCCCATAGTGATCCTGGGTCCATACTCACAGAGGGAGTAAGAATAGGAAAGCTTTCAAGAGAGGGAATGAGATATAGAGTTCTGGTGGTGGGAACTGTGTGTAGTTGTACCCTTGTTATCCTATAGTCTTGTAAATATTTCCATTTTATAAATAAAAGTAAAAAAAGCCATAACTCCCACCTTCTGCACCCATAAAGATCTTTGGTTCATACTCACAGAAGGATAAAGAATAGGGAAGCTTCCAATGGAGGGGATGGGATACAACTCTGTTGGTGGGAATTGTAAGGAATTGTACCCCTCTGGGGCCGGGTGGTAACACATCTGGTTGAGCACCCATGTTATAGTGCACAAGGACCCAGGTTAAAACCTGGGATTACTCACCTATAAGGGGGAAAGCTTTGGGAGTGGTGAAGCAGTGCTACAGCTGTCTCTCTCACCCTATTTCCTCCCTTCTTTATCTCTGGTTGTCTCTACCCAATAAATAAATAAAGATTAGGAAAAATTTTTAAAAGAATTGTACCCCTCTTGTCTCACATTGTCTACCATTAATAAAATAAATAAAATAATAATGAAGGATGATTGTGAAAACTACTAAAAGTTTCATAAAAACAATAGAAAGAAACAATTCTACAGCTGACTTAAAGTTGCATGTAGTTAAACAATGACATAAAAATGTAGACTAATCACACCCACCATGATTCTTCACCTTAATGTACTCATAAAACCTGGACAGAATGCATGAAGCAGGAGGTAGGGCTGTAGTGCAGCGGGTTAAGCGCACATGGCACGAAACTTGAGGACCCGTGTAAGGATCCCAGTTCGAGCCCCAGCTCCCCACCTGAAGGAGGGGGTGTCGCTTCACATGCAGTGAAGCAGGTCTTCAGGTGTCTCTCTTTCTCTCCCCCCTCTGTCTTCCCCTCCTCTCTCCATTTCTCTCTGTCCTATCCAACAACGATGACAGCAATCACAGCAATAATAATAACCGCAACAATGATAAAAACAACAAGGGCAACGAAAAGGAAAATAAATAAATTTAAAAAATATTTTTTTAAAAAAGAATGCATGAAGTAGCTACTGGAAGAATTCAAAGAGTTAGTAATGACAGAAAGAAAGAGAACAAGAATCTGAATGGCCAGCAAACTAGGCTTTAATTTTATCCAGTTTTTATCCTGTTCCCCTTTGCTGTTTAACTCTGGGAACAGGTGTAGTTATAGAAATGTTCAGCAAGACAAGGTCACAAAAACTACAGTTATCTAGCTAAAAGACCATTAAAGGTGAGCAGAAAGTACACAAGATTCCAGAAAGAAGGAAGCACCCAGGAAAGAAGTCCTATGAAGCAGTCTATGAGCCTTGGGCTCACTCTTGAGTTTCTCAGACATGGGCAGGATCCTGCTCAAGATGAAAAAAAAAAAAAAAAAAAAAGAAAGAAAGGAGGGAAGGAAAGAAGGAAAGAAGGAAGGAAGGAAGGAAGGAAGGAAGGAAACTTTGAAAAATAGAATTTTAAGACAGGCTGCCATTGAGGTTTCAGAATGGTCACTGGGTGGTACACACATAGGACAGACCAAAAGAACATTGCAAACTGTTGAAAACTGAACTGCTATGGGAAACATCCCACAATTAACATGTTCGAACTTCCAGCTTGAAACTAATCTGCATAAACTGAAATATTAGCATGCCTCAGAGAACAGAAATGAGGGAGCTCCACTTCCCCAGAGCACTGCCCCACTAGGAAAAGAGAGAGACAGGCTGGGAGTATGGCTCAACTTGTCAACACCCATGTTCAGTGAGGAAGCAATTACAGAAGCCAGACCTTCCACCTTCTGCACCCCATAATGGCCCTGGGTCCATACTCCCAGAGGGATAAAGAATAGGAAAGCTATCAGGGAAGGGGATGGGATACAGAGTTCTGCTGATGGGAATTGTGTGGAACTGTACCTCTCTTATCCTATGATCTTATGAGTATTTCTATTTTATAAATAAACACATTAAAACAAAAAAGGGGTATAAGTGAGACCAAGAATCTCATCATGGAATTTTCAAACTGCCTGACATAAAAATTTTTAAATGGTCATATTAAAAAGAACAAACAACAATAAAAACCTTCAACTCACATGGTGAGAAATAGTTAGCAGTCACCAACTCCAGGATAACAGATGTTGGAATTTTTTGGCAGAGGTTTTAAAGCAACTATTTTTAAAATGTTCCAAATATAATTGTGAATACTTTTAACATGTGGGAAAATGGAAAACAGAATGAGCCCTCAATGGACTGTGATTTTGTTGCAGCAGATCCAGGAACTAAAAATAGGTTGAGTGGGGGAGGGAGGGAGGTGGTGGCTACCTGGTTAAGCACATATATTACAGTGCTCAAGGAACTAGGT
Organism: Erinaceus europaeus; assembly: GCF_950295315.1. Classification (NCBI taxonomy): domain Eukaryota; kingdom Metazoa; phylum Chordata; class Mammalia; order Eulipotyphla; family Erinaceidae; genus Erinaceus; species Erinaceus europaeus. Next base: position 93,532,753 of record NC_080162.1, read on the forward strand.
TCAAGCCCCTGGGCCCCACCTGCAGAGGGAAAGCTTCACAAGTAGTGAAGTAGGACTGTAGGTGTTTCTCTGACTGTTTCTCTATTTGTGCCCCCCCACCCCCTGAAATTTCCCTCTGTCTCTATTCAGTAATAAATAAATAAAAGTTAAAAGAAAAAGAAAAAAAAATGAAGAAATAGGTGGGGGTGTGAAAAAAAAAAAAAGGCTGGAATCCCAGTGACCTATGCTTGAGGAGAATGTTTTGATGGAAGGTGATTTGTACTAGCAGCTATCCTCAGGAAATGTGGAAATGATCCTTGTGACAAGGATAATCCTATAGGTCAACATTTCCTCAGTAAGATGATATTTAAATTGAAAAAATAAATAAATAAACAAGGACATGAAAGAACTAGACAGTCCACATCAACCTACTAAATATCAATAATATTTATCACACTTTATTGTCAAATACACATGGAACATTCATTCACCAAGATGATGTTCTGGGAGTCAGGCAGTAGTGCAGCGGGTTAAGCGCAGGTGGTGCAAAGCACAAGGACTGGCATAAGGATCCCAGTTTGAACCCCTGGCTCCCCACCTGAAGGGGAGTCGCTTCACAGGCGGTGAAGCAGGTCTGCAGATGTCTTTCTCTCCCCCTCTGTCTTTCCCTCCTCTCTCCATTTCTCTCTGTCCTATCTAAAAACAACAACAACAATAATAACTACAACAATAAAACAAGGGCAACAAAAGGGAATAAATAAATAAATAAAAATTTTAAAAGTTTTTTAAAAAGACTATGTCCTGTATTATTTTGAAAAAAAAAAAAAAACCTTACAAATTTAAAAGAATTGAGACATAAAAGTAGGTTTTCTGTGAACAAGAATGTAACTCGGTTATGTGGAAAACTAGGAAATGTTGTGCATACACAAACTACTGTATTTACTGCCGACTGTAAAACATTAATCTCCCAATAAATAAATAAATAAATAAATAAATGTGACTTAGTACATAGAGTATAGGACTGGCATTTATGAGGAACTGGATTCCAATTCTGACACCACATATACCACACTGATGCTTTGATGTTTCTCTTGCTCTCTCTCTCATAAAATAAACAATTTTTTTTACAAAGTAGGTATCTGAGCTACTAATATCAAAATAGAATTCAGTAACAGAAAAAGAAATTTAATTACAAACACTTGTATGTAATTCACAGATAGAAGAGAAAGTCTCAAGGAAAATTAGAAAAATTATTTTTTCTAAACAAAAATTAAAAGGCATCATAACAATTTCTAACATATATATTCAAGATGTACTTAAAGGAAAACATATATAATCAACAAGGAAATAGAGCCCTTAATTAAAGTTATAGATGAGATAAATTTAACATATATATTCAGAATCTTTCATCCCCCCACAAAAGAATATCATACATTCTTTTCAAGTGCACATGGAACATTCTCAAGGCTTAACCATGTTTATGAGACACAAAGACAGCCTTAATAAATAGAAGAATACTGAGATCGTAATAGGTGAATACTGAGATCATAAAAAGTATCTTTTCTGACCATGAAACAATGAGGTTAGAAATCAACCACAAAGACAAACATGGAAATATACCTGAATTATGGAAACTGAAAATGAACTCCAAATTAATATATCAATAAATCAAAAGAGAACTTTAAAATTTGTAGGAGAACAATGAAAATGAAGAGACCAATTACCAGACCCTGTGGGACGTGGGATGTGGGAAAAGCTGTTCTCAGAGGGAAGTTGATTAGCAATACAGCCCCATATTAAGAAGCAGCAAAGATCTCATGTAACTTACCTAACATCACAACCGAGTCAACTAGAAAAAGAGTAATGAACAGACCGAAAAGTCAGCAAGAGAAAAGCAATAGTCAAAATCAGAGGAGAAATTAATGAAATTGAGTCAAGAAGGACAATCCAAAAAATTAATGAAGCAAAGAGCTGGTTCTTCAAAAAGCTACCTATCTATGCAGGTGTCTATCTTTCTCTCCGCCCCCCACCCCCGTCTTCCTTTTCTCTCTCGATTTCTCTCTGTCCTATCTAATAAAATGGAGGGAAAAAAGGCTTAAAAAAACAAGAACAAGAGAGATGAAATTCCAGATGAAGATGGGGAGACACAAAGAATCATATGTAAATATTATAAACATCTTTATGGGAAAAAATTGGGCAATCTAGAATAGATGGATTCATTTCTAGAATCATACCACCTGCCAACCTAACCCAATCACTAGTATAGACACTGAATCTACCCATTGCACAGACTTCTTTCTCTTAGTTCCTGTAGTGCCATGCACATCCCATAACCACAGTATGCTGGGTCTTCTACAGGCTGACTGCTCTGTGTTCTGGATTTTGTGATAAACATAGCGGACTCCTCTTTGAGAACTGAGCTCATGCTTTGGAGCCTAGTCTCTGAAGCCAGAATGTTTGTGATTGGATGCCCTGAGAAAACTAGGTAAATGACTTCACCTCTCTGGGCCCTGTTTTCTTCCCCTGTACAGTTTCTGCATCTCTGATGAGCTGATCCATCGAGAATACTGAGAATGGCTAAGGGTTTGTGAACTTCTGTTCTCCTTCCATTATGGAGTTGATATCCCAGAGGAAATTGGGCAAGACAAGAAATCATGATGCCATTTTGATAAAGGAAGTTTGAGCCTTATGAAAAAGAGAGAGAACACAGAGTGGGAGGATGGATCAGAAAACATAACCCAACCATATGGTGCTTGCAATAATCCCAATTGACCCAACAAGATAAACACAGACTTAAAGTGAAAGGATGGAAAACTATCCTACAAGCTAATGGACCACAAAAAAGGGCAAGAACAGCCATTCTTATCTCTGACACAATAGATTTTAAATTAAATAAAGTAATAAAAGATAGGCAAGGTCATTACATAATGATTAAAGGATCAATCAGCCAAGAACTGAACAATTATTAACATCTATGCACCCAATGAGGGACCACCTAAATACACCAAGCACCTACTCAAAGAACTTCAAAAATACATCAATAGTAATACAATAATAGTGGGAGACTTTAACACCCCATTCTCACACTTAGATAAATCAACAAAGCACAGAATCAACAAAAAAACAAGAGAATTAAATGAAGAGATGGACAGACTAGACCTCTTGGACATTTTCACAGTTCTTCACCCCAAAAAATTGGAATACACATTCTTTTCAAATCCACACAACACATACCCAAGGATAGACCATATGTTAGGACAAAAAGACAGCATCAACAAATTCAAGAACATTGAAATCATCCCAAGTATCTTCTCAGACCACAATGGAGTAAAGCTAACATTTAACAACAAACAGAAAATTATTAAAAGTCACAGAATTTGGAAACTAAACAACATACTGCTTAAGAACCACTGGGTCAGAGAGACAGTCAAGCAGGAAATTCAAATATTTCTGGAAACAAATGAAAATGAAGACACAAGCTATCAAAATATTGGGGACACAGCTAAAGCAGGACTGAGAGGGAAACTCATAACCATATAGTCAGATATTAAACAATAAGAAAAAACCCAAATAAACAACCTTACTGCACACCTTAAGGACTTAGAGGAAGAGGAACAAAGGAACCCTAAAGCAACTGAACCAGGAAGAACTACAAAACCTAAATGCACCAATCACAGACAAAGAAATCAAAACCATTATTAAGAATCTCCCCAACAACAAAAGTCCTGGACCAGATGGCTTCTCAAACAAATTCTACAAAACTTTCAGGAAACAGTTAGTACCCATACTTCTAAAGCTTTTCCATAAGATCGAAGAAACAGGAACACTCCCTTCCACCTTCTATGAAGTCAATATCACCCTGATATCAAAAACGGATAGAGACACAACAAAAAAGGAAAACTACAGACCAATATCTCTGATGAACATAGATGCCAAAATATTAAACAAGATCTTAGCCAACTGGATACAACAGCACATCAAAAAAATTGTTCATCATGACCAAGTGGGATTCATTCCAGGAATGCAAGGCTGGTTCAACATACGTAAGTCTATCAATGTCATTCACTACATCAATAAAAGCAAAGTAAAAAACCACATGATTATCTCAATAGATGCAGAGAAAGCCTTTGACAAAATCCAACACCCATTCATGCTCAAAACTCTATAAAAAATGGAAATGTATGGGAAATTCTTGCCATAGCAATCAGGCAAGAGAAAGAAATCAAAGGAACACAGATTGGAAGGGAAGAAGTCAAGCTCTCACTATTTGCAGATGATCTGATAGTATACATAGAAAAACCTAAAGAATCCAGCAAGAAAACTACTGGAAGTTATTAGGCAATATAGCAAGGTGTCAGGCTACAAAATCAATGTACAAAAATCAGTGGCATTTCTCTATGCAAACACTAAATCTGAAGAAGAAGACATCCAGGAATCACTCCCATTCACTGTTGCAACAAAATCAATAAAATACCTAGGAGTAAAGCTGACCAAAGAAGTGAAAGACTTATATACTGAAAACTATGAGTCACCCTTCAAGGAAATAGAAATTGATACCAAGAAATGGAAAGACATCCCATGCTCATGGATTGGAAGAATAAATATCATCAAAATGTATATTCTCCCCAGAGCCATATACAAATTTAATGAGATACCCATCAAAGTTCCACCAAGAGTCTTTAAGAAAATAGAACAAACACTACAATCATATATCTGGAACTAGAAAATACCTAGAACTGCCAAAACCATCTTGAGGAAAATAAACAAATATGCAGGCATTACACTCCCAGATCTCAAACTATATTATAAGGCCATCATCATCAAAACAGCATGGTACTGGAACAAAAATAAGCACACAGAACAATGGAACAGAATTGAAAGCCCAGATCTAAACCCCCACACCTATGGACATCTAATCTTTGATAAGGGGGCCCAAAGGATTAAATGGTAGAAGGAAGCTGTCTTCAATAAATGGTGCTGGGAAAACTGGGTTGTAGCATACAGAAGAAAGAAATTGAACCACCTTATCTCACCAGAAACAAAAATCAACTCCAAATGGATCAAAGACCTAGATGTCAGAACGGAAACTATAAAATACTTAGAGGAAAACATTGGTGAAACACTTTCCCACCTAAACCTCAAGGACATCTTTGATGAAACAAACCCAATTACAAGGAAGACTAAAGCAGAAACAAACCAATGGGACTACATCAAATTGAAAAGCTTCTGCACAGCCAAAGAAACTATCACACAAACAAAGAGACCCCTCACAGAATGGGAGAAGATCTTCACATGCCATACATCAGACAAAAGAGTAATCACCAAAATATACAAAGAACTCAGCGAACTTAGCACCAAAAAAGCAAATGACCCCATCCAAAAATGGCAGAGGATATTTGCATTTACTTCAGAGGAGACCCAAAAGGCTAACAAACATATGAAAAACTGCTCCAGGTCGCTGATTGTCAGAGAAATGCAAATAAAGACAACATTGAGATACCACCTCACTCCTGTGAGAATGACATACATCAAAAAGGACAGCAGCAACAAATGCTGGAGAGGATGTAGGGACAGAGGAACCCTTCTGCAAAAATTCTGTGGGAATGTAAATTTGTCCAGCCTTTCTGGAGAGCAGTCTGGAGAACTCTCACAAGGCTAGACACAGTCCTTCCATATGAACCACTAATTTCTCCTGGGGATATACCCCAAGGATTCCATAATGCCCAACCAAAAGATATGTGTACATCTATGTTCATAGCAGCACAATTCACAATAGCTAAAACCTAGAAGCAACCCAGGTGCCAAACACCAAAAGAATGGCTAAGAAAGCTGTGGATATATACACAATGAAATACAATGCAGCTATTAAGAACAATGATCCCACCTTATCTGACCCATCTTAGACAGAGCTAGGAATTATGTTAAGTCAGCTAAGTCAGAAAGATAAAGATGAGTATGGGATGATCCCATTCATCTTCAACCCTCTACTACCCTCTACCCTCTCTACCCTCTCTACACTCTCTACCCTCTACCCTCTCTACCGTCTACCCTCTCTACACTCTACCCTCTCTACCCTCTACCCTCTCTACCCTCTCTACCATCTAACCTCTCTACCCTCTACCCTCTACTCTCTACACTCTCTACCCTCTACCTTCTCTACCCTCTACCCTCTCTACCCTCTCTACCATCTAACCTCTCTACCATCTAACCTCTCTACCCTCTCTACCCTCTACCCTCTCTACCCTCTACCCTCTCTACCCTCTCTACACTCTCCCTTCTCTACCCTCTCCACCCACTACCCTCTACCCTCTCTACCTTCTACCCCCTCTACCCTCTACCCTCTCTACGCTCTCTACCCTCTCCCCTCTCTACCCTCTCTACCCTCTACCCTCTCTACCCTCTTCCCTCACTACCCTCTACCTTCTCCACCCTCTACCCTCTCTACCCTCTACCCTCTCTACCCTCTACCCTCTCTACCCTGTACCCTCCACCCTCTCTACCCTCTACCCTCTCTCCTCTCTACCCTCTCTACCTTCTCTATCCTATACCCTCTCTACCCTCTACCCTCTTTACCTCTACCCTCTCTACCCTCTTCCCTCTCTACCCTCTACCTTCTCTACCCTCTACCCTCTCTACTCTCTCTACCCTCTACCCTCTCTACCCTCTACCCTCTCTCCCCTCTCTAACCTATCTACCCTCTACCCTATCTACCTTCTACCCTCTACCCTCTCTACCCTCTAGCCTCTCTACCCTCTATCCTCTACCCTCTTTACCTCTACCCTCTCTACCCTCTACCCTCTCTACCCTCTACCCTCTCTACCCTCTCTACCCTCTTCCCTCTCTACCCTCTACCTTCTCTACCCTCTACCCTCTCTACCCACTAACCTCTCTATCCTCTACCCTCTCTACCCTCTACCCTTTCTACCATCTACCCTCTACCCTCTCTACCCTCTCTACACTCTCTACCCTCTCTACCCTCTACCCTCTGTCCTCTCTCCCCTCAAACCATGTTGGCATCTTGGAGATCCAGCAATGATGTTATTTCTACCCCCAAGTTAGTCTACAGATTTAAGGCAATTGTAATTAAAGTTTCAGGAGTTTTTAACAATGGACAAGTAGTTTATAAAATGTCTATAGAAAAAAACAGTAGTGGTGCACCCAATGGAGTACACAAGTTACCATGCACAAATAATATGATTCAAGTCTGATCTCCACCTACCTGCAGCAAGGGGAAGTTTCACCAGTGGTGAAGCAATGCTCTATTTAATCTCTCCCTCCCTCACTTTCTTTCTCCCTCACTTCATACCTCTTTCACCCTTACTTCTCATTTTCTCTCAATTTCCATCAAAACAAAACAATGAAAAGAAGGAAAAAAGAAAAAGAAAAAAGGCAGCTGGGAGCAGTAGGTTTGTTGTATAATCATGAAACCCCAACCATAACCCTGGAATTGAATCTACCATTCTAGAAAAGTTTGGTTATTTTAATAAAGTTAAACCTACACTTACTCTATGACCCAACAAAACCACCCTGGGTCTTTGGCCAAGAGTCATCAAATTTTCACACTCAAAAGATGCATCAAATGGATGGAGCAGTTCTATTCATAATCACCTAAAACTGGAAACAACCCAAGTATCTTTCAGCAGGTGTATGGGTAAACATATGATGGTACATCCAATAAAATATTACTCAGCTGGCACAGCTATTTACAAGATATGATGTGATGATAACATTAACTATTCATTGTCTTTTTGAACCCTAAGACAGCAGGAACCTCACATCTCCACTATAGAGCCTATATTTCTCCCAGTCCTGGAACCTTAGGATAGGGCCCACTTTCCCGCATGCCTCTCCCAATCCATATCAAATAATATTGCATCAGCTGATCACAACCTAATCAATGCAACGATTGCCACCTCAACATGCTTCAGCTCAGACTGTGTCCAGAGACTTCAGATGTGGAATGACAACCCTTCAGCTTCATTACTCGGGTGAGACCTTTCCTTTCATAGTATTCTCTAATTCCACCCCAGGTGGATCACTTTCTAGCAAAGTCCCAAAACCTAGATATACACCAGGTTCTGTGAGAGAGAGCATATGTTCACACGTATCCATAAACTAGTGCAAAATATATACCTGAAAGCAGAAGTACATTAGAGTTTGCAGTGAGTACCCCCCCCCAATACTTCCTCTCCACTATTCCAACCTTTGGGTCTATGATTGCTCAACAATTTGTTTGGCTTTGTATGTTAATTCTCTTTTCAGCCACCAGGTTCCAGATGCCATCAGGATGCCAGCCAGGCTTCCCTGGACTGAAGACCCCACCAATGTGTCCTGGAGCTCCACTTCCCCAGAGACCCACCCTATTAGGGAAAGAGAGAGGCAGACTGGGAGTATGGACCGACCAGTCAACATCCATGTTCAGTGGGGAAGCAATTACAGAAACCAGACCTCCCACCTTCTGCAACCCACAACGACCCTGGGTCCATGATCCCAGAGGGATAGAGAATGGGAAAGCTATCAGGGGAGGGGATGGGATATGGAGATTGGGTGGTGGGAATTGTGTGGAGTTGTACCCCTTCTACCCTATGGTTTTGTTAATTTATCCTTTCTTAAATAAATAAATAAAAATATTACTCAGCAATAAAATGAGTTAAATATTGACACATGCATGGAATCTACGAGTCACGGTTCTGAGTGAAATAAGCTAGTCTCAAAAGGTTACATACAGCTTTAGTGCTGTTTTAAAAAGCAAACATACTGGTAACCACAAGACACAGAAGGAGAACGATAAGTAAGATAGATGTGGACCCTCGAGGATCTCCCCTGACTTCACAGCCATGCTTCCTTCTCCTGGATTCCAGGAGGACTTGTTCCATCACTTTTCCTGGCACTTGATTAGTCCCAAAAGTACTAGTCACCAAATTTGCTTGTACACAGGATCTGAAAAGATTTCTTAAAGAATTTTGGCCTTACAGTGAAAGAGCATCCATTACAAATGCAGAGATACAGTGCTAGTAGTATCTGTGATTCTGTTGCACAGCTTGGCATCCAATAATCCATAAAATCCCCTTATCATCTGTGGGATATTTGTCTGACAAGCAGCATGATTACTGAAACTACAGCTACATCAAATGTGTTGGTTTGTTACAGTTGCTATAACATAATACCAAACTGAGTAGTTTAAAAGAATGAAATGTATTCATTCATTCACAGTTCTGGAAGCGTTAAGTCCAAAAATCAAGGTGTTGGCTGCTGGGATAGCGTGAGGGTACTTCTTCTCGAGCATGTGCTCTCTGGGTTGGAGTGAACTCGACTAGACCAGAGCCAACCTAGGCTGCTGCGAGGGAGAGGGATCAAGAACTCGTGCTGGGCTAGCGTTGCAGGAGAGAGAGACTCTGGGACTCATGAAGCGGGAACACAATCCAATATTTTTAATAAGAAAAGAAGTTTCTTTTATACTTGCCAAGAAGGAAGTGGTAGGGCAGAAAACAGGATATGACTAGGAGAGGGGGAAGAGCCAAAAGAGAGTTGGAGCCAAAAGAGAGTTGAACCAGTGGAGATTAAACCAATGGGAATCTAACCAATGGGGACTAAACCAATGCCCTGCAGGCAGGGCAGGTCTCAGGTAAAACAGTGATTATGTAAACAGACCACAGCATTATGCAATGCAGGGGAACAGAAGCAGAATTAGCCAAAGGAGAAATGATGACCAACAGTTGGCAATGGCATGCTTTCTTCAAAGTCAGCATGGGAGGGTCATGTCTTGCTCCTTCGAATTTCTAGTAAGAGCAGGCATCCTATGATGTACCACTCCAGTCATGGCCATCTTCCCTCTGGGTCTATGCCATAATATCTTCCTCTATCTTTGCTTGTGTCCACATCTGCTTCTTCTGAAAAGAATGGTCATATTAAGTATTAGTGCCCACCCAAATTGGACTTCACCTTAATTTGACCACGTGAAGAAAAACTCCACTGTCACATGGACAAGTATAAAGAATTGGGACTTCAACACACGGGCTTTCAGATGGAGATGATATGTAATTCCACCCATAAAACCTCATAGAAATAGAAAATTAAACATAAGACAATAACACTGGCATTAATGTGTTTGATTCAATAATAGCAGTTGGCTATGAAGCACTTCACTGGCTTTGCAGATTCTCTCCTTTATCCTGAACCATCCTTTTGAATTGCTCAGGAAAAACAAAAAATTTCCCCTGAATTGCTTTTATAAGCAGGCTGCACTGCTTTTGAAAAGTTTTTAAACCAGCATCTACAAATGTAAAATTTAATTTTTTTTGGACTTACATGCTCCCGTGTTTCAATTTCCCAGTCTCAGAAAAAAGAAAGAAAAATAAAGTCTTGCTTATCTCCCTGGCCTTTTCATAAAATTATTACAGTAATAGTTACTGGGCCTAGCAGAGGTGTAAACAAATCTCTCTCAGTTTATTACCAACCCCCCCCCCAACACAGCCTAGGAGGAAGGAGATATGCTTATTTCTATGTTCTTTAAAAGGACTATATTGAAGCATGCATGGATTAAGAGATGATAGAATTTTTTTTTCAGTGTACAGAAAGCAAACTAACATTTAAAAACCCTGGTGGGTGAGTATTATTGTACTTCCTTCCAATGGTTTATATATGAACTGAACACAAATGCATTCCATGCCCCCATGTATCAGGCTTGAAAGAAACAGACAAATATGATGAAACCATAAATCTGGTGAAAATTCAGTATCTTAAGTGCTCTTATGGGGATAGCATAAGGTAGTACCTTGGGGTTCTGGGGGTGCCCCTGACTCCTCCTGGAGAGTAAAAGATGATTGCCCTCTAACTGGATTGATTCATTTGATCAAGTCAATGACAAAACTATAAGGACAAAGATACCTTCCCTCCTTCTATCTCCCTGACCCATTACAGTCCAGAACCTCTGGGTAAACCAGAAACACTTAACTCATTCATTTATGAAATGAAAGTATAAATTGACAATATATCAAATTCTGAATTTAGCACTGGAGTGAGAGTGACACAGAGAAAGGGGTAGGATTCCATCTACCAAAGTTTGACTCCTGGTACGGGAAGCTGGGAGAATGGAGAGTACTTGGCACATCAGTTGGTGAGAAGAGCCCACAAAGCAGACAACAGCTGCTCATGCCAGCTTCTTAGTTAAAAAAAAAAAAAGGTATTTTTGTTTCTCTTATTCCTTCAGTCACTAACTAGGGGAACCTAACCACCTCAGACTCCAGAAAACTCAAGCATCTTCTTTAAGGTATGAAGTCAAATCACCCAGGACATGGGGCAGCCTTCTCTTGGTGTCCCAAGTGAGTCTGATCATATCCAATCTTCACTAGACCCCAGTACATAGAGCAGGTAGCTGTCAACCAACATTGAGCACTGATGATGCACATAAGGCTTTGGAATCTGATAGCCAGTAAGTATCTAAAAACCAGAAAAATCAGAACATACAAACAGGGCTATATACTTGAAAACAAGGTACAGCTTATACTCATCCGATATAAAGAGAGAAGCCAGAGCACCACTCAAGTACATGTGCCACCACAGATTAAACCAGGAGCCTCAGACACTGTCCCACACTATGTTATCTGAAATTCCCAGCCACCAGGCAAATAATTTAAGGTCTAACAATATTAACCAAGTGGTTTCTTTTTGTTTGTTTATTTGTTATTTTGCTTTGATTTTTGGTTCTTTTGATCGTCACCTCCAGAACTATACAAAAAAAAAAAAAAAAGAACTAATAAAAGTGTGACCATATATGAATACTACTCAGCTATAAGAAATGATTAGAGGGGGTCAGGCGGTAGCACAGCAGGTTAAGCACATGTGGCACAAAGTGCAAAGACCGGCATAAGGATCCTGGTTTGAGCCCCCAGCTCCCCACCTGCAGAGGAGTCGCTTCACAGGTGGTGAAGCAGGTCTGCAGGTGTCTGTCTTTCTCTCCCCCTCTCTGTCTTCCCCTCCTCTCTCCATTTCTCTCTGCCCTATCCAACAATGAATGACATCAACAACAATAACCTCAGTAAGGCTACAACAACAAGGGAAACAAAAGGGGGGATGGCCTCCAGGAGCAGTGGATTCATGATGCAGGCACTGAGCCCCAGCAGTAACCCTGGAGGCAAAAGAGAGAGAGAAAGAGAGAAGGAGAGAGAAAGAGAGAAGAAAAATTATCACAGCATCAAAACTTCCTCCAATGTGGGAGGAATCAGGTTTGAACCTGGGTCATGTGCATGACAAAGCAGGTACACTATCCAGATGAGCTATTTTGCAGGCCCTTAAACAGGTGTTTGACAGGGTGTGAAAATAAATGACAATTAACTTGAAGAGAATTTGACAATGCCCAGGAGCCTGATGATATCCACAGTTTGTTCACAAGGAGCAAAAGGAGAACAAAACTGTTTGCTATGAGGATACATTAGAAATTTCCCCAGTGCCTAGCTGTGCCAAAACAGGAAGGTAAACTAATGATACAAAGGAATTGAATCAGTAGTTAAAATGAGACAAATATCCATATAGTCAAAATTGCTAAATCCCCCAAACATTGCCGAATGACAAAGCAAGCTACAGAATGTTATCTATGCTATGACACCACATTTTATCTCTTAAAACACAGAAACCCCTACTGTATCACGACAATAGATAGGTAGCTAAAAAAGTAGAAAAAAGTAACTGCCAGATTAGACATTAAGTTGAGGAAAATTCTGCCTTTGAGGGGAGGAAGGAAAATGAGTCTGAGCAAAGGAAACAAAGGAGGCTTCAACCGCAGAGTATTACTTATTTAAAAACATTTAAAGCAAACATATCATAATATTAAAATGCATTAGCCATAGGAGGTGACAGAAATAGCCATTAGTCAGGCAGTTATCTAATAAATATCACATCACTAAGCCTCACTGAAACTGAGCGAAGTGAAGCATTTAGTCCATTTCCCAGTGAGGAAATCAAGGCACTAAGAGAATAATCCAAGATTCAAATCTAAGTTATCCAGCCCAAAATCTGTGCTCATAACCCACTTCAAATCCTATCTTCATTGAATGGACATGAAAGTGAATTGTGATTCTCCTGATATTATCACTTGTTTGATGGGAGGAAAAGTATAGGTGCTCCTACTACTACTACAACTACTACTGATGATGATGATGGTGGTGATGATGATAATAATAATAATTGTGCTTCCCATAGCCCATCTGTGATGGTTCACTTTATATATCAATGTGGCTGGACCACAGTGAACAAGTATTTGGTGAAATATTATTCTGGATGTTTCTACGAGACTATACTTGAAAAAAAATACATATTTACATCTGTAGACTTCGAGTAAGGTAATTGTGTTCCATAATGTGTAGGTGTGTGGGGAGGGGGAGGTTTTACCCAGTCAGCTGAAAGTCAAGTTGGGATAAAAGGCTGACTTCCTGCAGCTTCGAGAGAGTTCTGCAAATGCAATGATGTTGGACTTCTGCCAAGCAACTCAGTATGTCTCTGGGTGCTTCTGAGAACCAGGGAAATACCCATAGTCATGTGAACCCACTTTTTAGGGTTAGAGGACATAATAGTGCCTTGTTCATATGCCATTTAACCTTTCCTGGATTGACATTTTAATTCCCTTTATTTCGATAGATACAGAGACATAGAGAAACTCTCACATAGTGCCAGGGCTTGACCCCAGGCCACATGCATGGCAAGGCACATGCTCTACTGAGGTATCTTCCTGGCTCTCATAATTCTTCCTTAAAAGAAATTTCCTAGGACCAGGTAGTGGTATACCCAATTGAGCGCACACATACAATGTGCAAGGACCCAGATTTGAGCCCTCATTCAAATCTGCAGGGGGTGTGTGTCACGAACAGTAAAGCAGATGTGCAGATATCTGTCTTCATCTGGGAGAATAAAATATTTCTCTCTGTCTCTCCCTCCCTTCTCATTTTATCTCTATCCAATTTAACAAAAAAGAAATAGAGTGAAAGAGAGAGAGAGAGTGAGTGAGTGAGTGAGTGAGGAAGGAAGGAAGAAATGGCAGTGAATCCATAGTGCTGGCACTGAGCCCCAGAAAGAACCCTGGTGGGTTATCTCTGTATAGATATAGGTATGTGGCTTTTCAAAATTATGATTTGAAAAGCTCACTGTACCTTCCTCCATTAATTAATTAATTTAGTTAGTAAATATTCACTCAGAATACAAAGTGAGAGAAACACAGAGAGACTATCATCTTTGTGCTATATTTCGGAAAATCCCTGACTAGAATACTCTCCCTCCAGCCTTTGTCTGTCAGAGAAAAACCTTGATACACCTAATGATTAATAAATGGAAAAAGGGTTGGCTGCTTTGCTTCTACTCCCTTCTGTTCCCTTCTATTTGAAGGAACTGCTAATAACAAGAATTGTTAGAATATCACACTCTTAAGTAAGCATTGTTAATTCTGTTTTATGGAGGGGGGAAAAACAAGTTTAGAGAAGCTAAATAATTTGTCCCATCAACCAAAAACCAAAGACGTTTCCCTAAAGTTCATGGGAACAGTGGAGATAAAGGGTTCACTTTGGTTTTGTCAACAACCAAACATATTTGGACCAAATACTAGAAACCTTTTTTTTATTTCTTTACTGGGGGGTTAATGGTTTATTGTCAACAGTAAAATACCATGGTTTGTACATGTATAACATTTCTATATATCAATACAACCCCCACTAGGTCCTCCTCTGCCATCATTTTCCAGGACCTGCACCGCAACTCCCATCCCCACTCCACAATCTTTTACTTTGTTGCAATACACCAACTGCAGTCCAAGTTCTACTTAGTGTTTCCCCTTGTGATCTTATTTTTCAGCTTCTGTCTATGAGTGAGATCATCCCATATTCATACTTGTTTCTGACTTATCTCACTTAACATGATATCTTCAAGTTCCATCCAAGATGGGGTATTTTTAATATTTTTAATAGCTGAGTAGTATATCCTAAGGAAACAAACATACTCACCCAAAAAGATTTGGGTATACCTATGTTTATAGCAGCACAATTTGTAATAGCCAAAACCT
This sequence comes from Erinaceus europaeus, assembly GCF_950295315.1. NCBI lineage: Eukaryota > Metazoa > Chordata > Mammalia > Eulipotyphla > Erinaceidae > Erinaceus > Erinaceus europaeus. The sequence continues at coordinate 93,547,775 of NC_080162.1, forward strand.
TGAAGCAACCCAGGTGTCCAACAACAGATGAGTGGCTGAGTAAGTTGTGGTCTATAACAGAATCAAATACTAGAATACTTCAGAATGGCCAGATGACCACAATGATTCTGCCCTGTGTCCACCAATACCCTCCTCCCCCAGAACATGTATTTTTGTACATTTCTCAGTGGCCAGCTCTACTCTATAAGTAATTGTTAAGTGAATGAGAAACAAAAGCAAAAATTATCAACCTATTTGCCCACCACCACCCTGAAAGAGCTTCCCATAATATAGAAATGAAAGAAACCAAAGGTAAGGATAAACGTAGGGAATGTACTCTTTGATTATATGCATTAGATTTCAGATTAAAGAGGTTGTAGTGTGATTGAAATATTTAAAAACAAAGCAGGATATTCCTGAACTGCCAGGAAAACAGCATAAAGAGAAAAAAAAGGACACTCACATGCCATCAAAATCCTGATGTTGCTTCAAATACTCATGCCCCAATTCCTGAATGTCAATCAACCATGAATACCTAGCAATCTTAGATAACTGAGAAGATACTAAAGACAATATAGAAAAGGGTATGATTATGATGCATAGGTCAACTTTTGACTGTGGAAAAGCAGAAGATGATAATTTCACATTACCAGTAGAAAAGACAAATACTGGAGTGGAAGACCCCTTCTGATCTAGGAAATAGTTAAATAATCAATATATATACTATATTCATGGTTAGGAACATGTGATACTATGTATCAGTAGATGAAGTTCTTGCCAAATTTAACTATAATTTAATGCAATTCTACTTGATTCCAAGTGAATTTTCATGAACCTTAACAAACTATTTATGAAATATGCACAGATATATAAAGGATAATGAATACCAAATGACCAAATATGCCCCTAAAAAAGGAGATTAATGAAGAGAGACTTTATTTTTTCTTAAAACCAGGTATCAGGAATTATTATGGGACCTAGACCTCTAGTAGATGCCTCTCTCCATCATCACTGGTCACTTTCATCAGAAACACCAGCATAAGGTATCTTGTGGGCTTCTTGGGGACAGTAGCCTCAGTATAAACTAGCAATGGTAAGGGCTGCCTCACTCTTCAAAGGGAGGCTGGGTCATCCATCCTACTCTGCCACTCAAGGAAGACTGGTCCTGAAATGAGTCCTGTCTAGAATGTTCCCAGCTGTGACAGGGATTAAAAGATTATACAAGCTCCTGTGCTAAATATGAGGTTTGGGTCAGATCGATGAGGTAAACCGTTAATTGTATTTATACTTTTATTTCACGTTTTGAAGCTATTCTCTGTCTTGATCCAGCTTTTCAGCCCTATTTCCAACTCTGATACTATCTTTCCAGATAATATTATTTTTTTATTTTTATTATAAAAAAGGAAACACTGACAAAAACCATGGGATAAGAGGGGCACAACTCCACACAATTCCCACCACCAGAACTCCATAGCCCATCCCCTCTCCTGATAGCTTTCCTATTCTTTAACCCTCTTGAGTATGGACCCAGGATCATTATGGGGTGCATTATGGGGTCTGACTTCTGTAATTGTTTCCCCACTGAACATAGGCATTGACAGGTTGATTCTTACTCCCAGCCTGTCTCTCTCATTCCCTAGTGGGGCGGAGTTCTGGAAGAGTGGGGCTCCAGGACACATTGGAGGGGTTGTCTGCCCAGGGAAGTCCAGTTGGCATCATGTTAGCATCCGGAACCTGGAACTTGGTGGCTGAAAAATAGAGTTAACATATAGAGTGCCCCCCCCCAAAAAAAAAATGATGACAAATCATGAACCTAAAGGCTGGAATGAGTTGGGGGGGGGTTGTCTCCGTTTTGTAGATAGTAGTAGTCCTATTTTAGTTATATTCCAAAAAGCCCATAACTATTCTAGTTTTTGTTGTTGTTGTTTTTCCTGAACCTGACATCTGATATGCAGTTGAATCTAAGTTATTGTCTGGGGAGATGATGTCATGGCTGGAAAAACCCAGACAATATTTTTAGATCACCTGTGTTAGCTATCAAGCTCAAGCAAAAGTTACCAAAATCATGGGCCCCTAGAAATATACCTAAAATAAACTTCCTAATTTTATTTAAATAAATAAATTTTATTTATTTACTTACATACTTATTGTATAGGACAGAGAGAAATTGAGAGGTGAGGGGAAGATAAAGAGAGAGAAAGACACACGTACATCTGTTTTGCCACTTGTGAAGCAACCCTCCCCCTGCAGCTTCAAGGGGTGGTGGGGGGATGGGATGGGACACAGTCTTTTGGTGGTGGGAATGGTGTTTATGTATACTCCTATCAATTTGTAGTCATATAAATCACTATTTAATTAAAAAATTTTGGTCCATATTCAGAGAGGGGCAAATGACCCAGAGAGAGAGGTGGGAGTGGGGTTGGGGGACACTCAGAAGTCGTAGGTGTGATTTAGGAAGAGAAAGTAGGCCCATAAAAAAGGGAAAATATGTAAATATAAATTGTTATAGAAATAATAGTCAACCCATATCTGTGATCTTGGGAGAACTAATGCAGTTTCCAGTGTAAGGCATGGGTGGTAGGAAAGGTGTGGAATTATATCCCTGTTATTTTATAATTCTGTAAGTCAGTATTAAATCACTAACACATTAATTATTATGTCATAACAAAATACTGAGACACTAGAGCAATAATAGATAAATTAAGCAATCCAATAAAATAAAGTCCTGAAGCTAAATTTGTAGGTGTATGGAAATTTTCTAGATGATAGATTTGAAGGTCAGAACATATGAGTGACAATTCAGTAACATGGGGCATATGAGTAAATGGAGCCAGAAAAATATATGTAAAATAAACAGCTGATAAATTCTTACCATATCCATACTAAGACCTTCTGTTTATTAATGGAGACATAAAAGAAATTAAAGAAGGAAAATAGGAACTAATAGGTGCAACAAGTATAACAATGGACTAATATCAATAACAAATGAAGAATTTTTAAAAATATTTATTTATTGCCTTTTGTTGCCTCGTTTTATTGATGTGGTTATTATTGTTGTTGTTGTTAATGTCATCATTCTTGGATAGGAAAGAGAGAAATGGAGAAATAAAGGGAAGACAGAAGGGGGGAGAGAAAGATAAATACCTGCAGACCTGCTTTACCGCCTCTGAAGCGACTCCCCTGAAGGTAGGGAGCCACAGGCTCGAACCAGGTTCCTTATGTGGTCCTTGTGCTTTGTGCCACATGCACTTAACCCACTGTGTTATCGCCCGACTCCCATATATGAAGAATTTTAAATCAATAAGAAAAAAAAACTTTAAACCAATATAAAGATGAGTGAAAGGCATAAATGAGTACCCCACAGGAAATTAGGCATTTATGAAGAATAAACTTCAACTTTATTCTCCTGGAGAGTTAGAAAACTGTACATAAAGACTACAGTAAAGTTCCATTTTAAACACATTTTGTCAACACAAGTTAAGAAACTTCTGTGTGTTGCAAAGTATGTGGATCAAAACCATCTCTTCGGGGGGTTCCCAGAAGATGTTGGACTGAGAAGCTGCTAGTGGCTTGAGCTCTGACCACATCTTCTGGAAATGGTAGAATTTTCTGCCTTTAGTAGGCCAGTCAATAAGGGGTCCTAGCGGTGACACCAAGGAGGTGACTATAACTTAATTTGGGTTAAAAAATAGAGTAGAAAAAATGGGAAAACATTTTTTCTTTTAAAATTATTAGGCACAACTCCTCCCCCTCCCCCCCCATAACTAGTCCCTGGGGACCAGCTCCTAGCAGGCTCCCCTGCTAAGCTTCTTTCTTTACCAAGATTCCTGTCCCACCAGGGAGTATCATTCATTCTAAGTCTATACCCTTCTGAAACCTCTGGCCTTTTTTTTACTTCTAAGTAGCCAAACCCCCCCACCTCACCCCACATAGCTAATTAAATAATTAAAAATAAATAAATAAATAAACTCTTTCCTTTCACCGCTCTTTTATGACTGTTCTTTTTCTTATCTTGTTCTTTTTTCTCTCTCTTTCTTTTTTTTCTTTTTCTCATTCTTGTCATCCTTTCTTCCTTAATCCTACAGCTTCCAAAGCCACAGGCCCCATCCCCCACACCACCAAACAGTGTGCTTTTTTGAATTCACTAATACACATTTGGGAATTATTTTGGGGAAGAATTCTGACTCAGAAAAGAATCTCACTGTGAGTATCTCTGCTGAACTTCCCTTCCTCCTTTAGCTACCCCTAGAATATACAGTGGATAGTAGATTTGCATAACTGTCTATTTCAGCTTCCTTGTCTACTCCTGTGGTTGGTTTTTTTTTTTCCCTCTTTCTTAACAATCAGCTGCCTCTGATCACGAGGTTTGAGGTAATCTGGGACACGTTTTTTTTTTACCCTGCTCTATTTTATTATTAATATTATATAAAGGCATATATCTTGCCCCCCCCCCTTAGGTTGATCAGAATTAACTGTTAGGGTATCTTTCATTGCTAGGGTAGTGGGCATCTTATCTATTGTGGGAGGAACTTATATCGTTACTCCTACCTCCTCTACAGAAAGAGGTGAAAGAGCTTAAAAAGAGATTGAGAGACACTGAAAAAAACAACAGAGACATATGGGATGATCTCAAAAGAAGTACCATTCATATAATTGGCCTGCCAGATGAAGAAAGAGAGGAAGGGGAAGCAAACATTCTAGAGGAAATAATAGAAGAAAACTTCTCAGACCTGAATAACAGAAAGGACATCAAGATTCAAGAGGCCCAGAGAGTACCAAACAGAATCAACCCAGACCTGAATACACCAAGACACACCATAGTCACAATGAGAAGAAGTTAGGATAAAGAAAGGATCCTAAAGGCTGCAAGAGAGAAACAAAAAGTCACATACAAGGGAAAACCCATAAGATTATCTGCAGATTTCTCCACTCAAACTCTAAAAGCCAGAAAAGAATGGCAAGATATCTATCGAGCCCTGAATGAAAAAGGGTTTCAACCAAGGACAATATATCTTGCTAGATTTTCATTCAAACTAGATGGAGGGATCAAAACCTTCTTAGACAAACAACAGTTAAAGGAGGCAACCATCACCAAACCGGCCCTAAAAGAGGTTCTAAAAGACCTCTTATAAACAAGAACATCACTATAATACTGGCAATATATCAGAGCAAACAAAAAAAATTTTTTTTGAACAATGACACTACAATACATTAAATCCATAATATCAATAAATGTCAGTGGCTTAAACTCACCCATCAAAAGGCACAGGGTGGGGGGATGGATCAGAAAACATAACCCAACCATATGCTGCTTGCAAGAATTCCATCTGTCACAACAAGATAAACACAGACTTAAAGTGAAAGGGTGGAAAACTATCATACAGGCTAACAGACCACAAAAAAAGGGCAGGAATAGCCATTCTCATCTCAGACACGATAGATTTTAAATTAAATAAAGTAATAAAAGATAGGCAAGGACATTATATAATGATTAGAGGATCAATCAGCCAGGAAGACTTAACAATTATTAACATCTATGCACCCAATGAGGGACCATCTAAATATGTCAAGCACTTACTGAAAGAATTTCAAAAATACATCAATAATAATACAATAATAGTGGGAGATTTCAATATCCCACTCTCACACTTAGACAGATCAACAAAGCAGAGAACCAACAAAGATACAAGAGAATTGAATGAATAGATTGACAAGACTAGACCTCTTGGACATATTCAGAGTCCTTAACCCCAAAAAACTGGAATACACCTTCTTTTCAAATCCACATAACACATACTCAAGGATAGACCACATGTTAGATCACAAAGACAGCATCAATAAATTCAAGAACATCGAAATCATCCCAGGTATCTTCTCAGACCACAGTGGAGTAAAACTAACATTTAACAACAAACAGACAATTATTAAAAGTCACAGAATTTGGAAACTAAACAACATACTCCTTAAGAACCACTGGGTCAGAAATTCAAATGTTCCTGGAAACAAATGAAAATGAAGACACAAACTTTCAAAATATTTGAGACACAGCTAAAGCAGTACTGAGAGGGAAACTTATAGCCATACAAGAAAATGAAGACACAAACTTTCAAAATATTTGAGACACAGCTAAAGCAGTACTGAGAGGGAAACTTATAGCCATACAATCACATATTAAACACCAAAAAGAAGCTCAACCTTACTGCACACCTCAAGGACTTAGAGGAAGAGTAACAAAGGAACCCTAAAGCAACCAGAAGGACAAAAATCTCTAAAGTTAGAGCAGAAATAAACAACATCGAAAATAAAAGAACCATACAAAAGATCAATGAAGCCAAATGTTGGTTCTTTAAAAGCTTAAACAAAATTGACAAACCCCTAGCCAGACTCACCAAACAAAAAAGAGAGATGACAAATTAATCGAATTGTAAACGATACAGGAGATATCACAACTGACACCACAGAAATCCAGAGAATCCTGCGAAACTTCTATAGAGAACTATACGCCACCAAGCTAGAGAATCTGGAAGAAATGGAACAATTCCTAGAAACATATGCCCTTCCAAAACTGAACCAAGAAGAACTACAAAATCTAAATGCACCAATCACAGACAAAGAAATTGAAACCGTTATTAAGAATCTCCCCAACAACAAAAGTCCTGGACCAGATGGCTTCTCAAACGAATTCTACAAAACTTTCAGGAAACAGTTAGTACTCATACTCCTGAAAATTTACCATAAGATTGAAGAAACAGGAATACTCCCTTCCACCTTCTATGAAGCCAACATCACCCTGATACCAAAAGCTGATAGGGACGGAACAAAAAAGGAAAACTACAGACCAATATCTCTGATGAACATAGATGCCAAAATATTAAAACAGATCTTGGCCAATCGGATACAGCAACATATCAAAAAGATTGTTCATCACGACCAAGTGGGATTCATCCCAGGAATGCAAGGCTGGTTCAACATCCGTAAGTCAATCAGTGTCATTCACCACATCAATAAAAGCAAAGCCAAAAACCACATGATTATCTCAATAGATGCAGAGAAAGCCTTTGACAAAAACCAACACCCATTCACGCTCAAAACTCGACAAAAAATGGGAATAGATGGGAAATTCCTCAAGATAGTGGAGTCTATATATATAGCAAACCTACAGCCAACATCATACTCAATGGACAGAAGAGTAAAGCATTCCCCCTCAGATCAGGGACTAGACAGGGCTGTCCACTGTCACCGTTACTCTTCAACATAGTATTGGAAGTTCTTGCCATAGCAATCAGGCAAGAGAAAGAAATCAAAGGAATACAGATTGGAAGGGAAGAAGTCAAGCTCTCACTATTTGCAGATGATCTGATAGTATACATAGAAAAACCTAAAGAATCCAGCAGAAAACTACTGGAAGTTATTAGGCAATATAGCAAGGTATCAGGCTACAAAATCAATGTACAATAATCAGTGGCATTTCTCTATGCAAACACCAAATCTGAAGAAGAAGACATCCATAAATCATTCCCATTTACTATTTCAGCAAAATCAAGCAAATACCTAGGAATAAAGTTGACCAAAGAAGTGAAAGACTTGTATACTGAAAACTATGAGTCGCGACTCAAGGAAATAGAAACTGATACCAAGAAATGGAAAAATATCCCATGCTCATGGATTGGAAGAATAAATATCATCAAAATGAATATTCTCCCCAGAGCCATATACAAATTTAATGCAATATCCATCAAAGTTCCACCAAGCTTCTTTAAGAGAATAGAACAAACACTACAATCATTTATCTGGAACCTGAAGACACCTAGAATTGCCAAAAACATCTTGAGGAAAAGAAACAGAAATGGAGGCATCACACTCCCAGACCTTAAACTATATTATAAGGCCATCATCATCAAAACAGCATGGTACTGGAACAAAAATAGGCACACAGACCAGTGGAAGAGAACTGAAAGCCCAGAAATAAATCCCCACACCTATGGACATCTAATTTTTGATAAGGGGGCCCAAAGGATTAAATGGAAGAACGCGGCTCTCTTCAATAAATGGTGCTGGGAAAAAAGGGTTGTAACATGCAGATGAATGAAATTGAACCACCTTATCTCACCAGAAACAAAAATCAACTCCAAATGGATCAAAGACCTAGATGTCAGACCAGAAACAATCAAATACTTAGAGGAAAATATTGGTAAAACACTTTCCCACCTACACCTCAAGGACATCTTTGATGAATCAAACCCAATTGCAAGGAAGACTAAAGCAGAAACAAACCAATGGGACCACATCAAATTGAAAAGCTTCTGCACAGCCAAAGAAACTATCACACAAACAAAGAGACCCCTCACAGAATGGGAGAAGATCTTCACATGCCATACATCAGACAAGAAACTAATTACCAAAATATATAAAGAGCTCAGCAAACTTAGCACCAAAAAAGCAAATGACCCCATCCAAAAATGGGCAGAGGATATGAACAAAATATTCACTACAGAGGAGATCCAAAAGGCTAACAAACATATGAAAAATTGCTCTAGGTCACTGATTGTCAGAGAAATGCAAATTAAGACAACACTAAGATACCACCTCACTCCTGTGAGAATGGCATACATCAAAAAGGTCAGCAGCAACAAATGCTGGAGAGGTTGTGGGGATAGAGGAACCCTTTTACATTGCTGGTGGGAATGTAAATTGGTACAGCCTCTGTGGAGAGCAGTCTGGAAAACTCTCAGAAGGCTAGACATGGACCTTCCAAATATGATCCAGTAATTCCTCTCCTGGGGTTATACCCCAAGGACTCCATAACACCCAACCAAAAAGAGGTGTGTACTCCTATGTTCATAGCAGCACAATTCATAATAGCTAAAACCTGGAAGCAACCCAGGTACCCAACAACAGATGAGTGGCTGAGAAAGCTGTGGTATATATACACAATGGAATACTATGCAGCTATCAAGAACAATGAACCTACCTTCTCTGACCCATCTTGGACAGAGCTAGAAGGAATTATGTTAAGTGAGCTAAGTCAGAAAGATAAAGATGAGTATGGGATGATCCCACTCATCAACATAAGTTGAGTAAGAAGATCTGAAAGGGAAACTAAAAGCAGGACCTGACCAAATTGTAAGTAGGGCACCAAAGTAAAAACCCTGTGGTGAGGGGTAGACATGCAGCTTCCTGGGCCAGTGGGGGGTGGGAGTGGTTGGGAGGGTTGGGTCACAGTCTTTTGGTGGTGGGAATGGTGTTTATGTACACTCCTAGTAAAATGTAGTCATATAAATCACTAGTTAATTAATATGAGAGGGGGGAAATTAATTGTATGTCTCGAAGTTTTTCAAAACACAAACTGAATTTTTTTAATACATCGGCTGTGTATTTGATATGCGGACTCTCACAAAAGCCTACACCAAGTAGATCAGAAGCAACCAATAGCACAGCTATATTCAAGATACTGGGTACTGTACAGCAAACACTAACAAAAGGACTTTTTCAAAGTTAACCCAATTACCAAATAATGTGATGATAACATTATCGATTGTCTTTTTGAACCCTAAGACAGCAAGAACCTCACATCTCCACTATAGAGCCTCTACTTCCCCCAATCCTGGATCCCTTGGATAGGGCCCACTTTCCCGTATGCCTCTTCCAATCCATATCAAATAATATTGCATCTGCCTATCACAACCTAATCAACACAATGATTGCCACCTCAACATTCTTCAGCTCAGACTGTGTCGAGACTTCACGTGTGGAATGACAACCCTTCAGCTTCATTACTCGGGTGAGACCTTTCCTTTCATAGTACACTCTAATTTCATCTCAGGTGGTTCACTTTCTAACAAAGTCCCAAAACCTAGATGTACACCAGTTTCTGTGAGAGAGAGCATATGTTCACACATATCCATAAACTACTGCTAAATATATACCTGAAAGTAGAAGTACATTAGAGTTTGTAGTGAGTACCCCCCTAACACTTCCTCTCCACTATTCCAAGCTTTGGGTCCATGATTGCTCAACAATTTGTTTGGCTTCGTATGTTAACTCTCTTTTCAGTCATCAGGTTCCGATGCCATCAGGATGCTGGCCAGACTTCCCTGGATTGAAGACCCCACCAATGTGTCCTGGAGCTCAGCTTCCCCAGAGACACACCCTACTAGGGAAAGAGAGAGGCAGACTGGGAGTATGGACCGACCAGTCAACGTCCATGTTCAGCGGGGAAGCAATTACAGAAGCCAGACCTTCTACCTTCTGCAACGCACAATAACCCTGGGTCCATGCTCCCAGAGGGATGGAGAATGGGAAAGCTATCAGGGGAGGGGGTGGGATATGGAGATTGGGTGGTGGGAATTGTGTGGAGTTGTAACCCTCCTACCCTATGGTTTTGTAAATTAATCCTTTCAAAAATTAATCCTAACAAAAAGGAAAAAAAGACATCTCTTCTAGGTAGCTGGTAAGAGAATAAATTAGATAAAGTAGATTTAAAAAATAATTTGTGATTTTCTTATAAAGCTGTCCATCCAGTCTCTAATAATCCAAGAATGACCTCTGACAGAAACTTGTACATACATAGCAGGAAACACACACAAGAATATACACAGACACATGGATCATAATAACAAAGATCTTGGCATAAGGCCTAATGCCCATCAACATCAGCAGAAGAATGGATTAAAAAGGAGACATGACTCACAATTGCATCCCATTGTATTACCATATAGTACTAAAAATACTATATAATGAGGTCTGGCTACACAGAGTAATAATGAGATTTGTGATAAAGCATGAATTGTGATTAATCCCACTCTGAGATCTACACTATAAGTGAAGAAAGTAGGAACATTTTTGAAAGGATACCTCTATTTTCCTGGTCACACAACTGCTGTGATCTCATTCTTGTATGGAGCATAAATGTTTGCTGCAGGCAAAATGTTTTCACAGCAAGTCCCTTCTGACATTCCTCAAACCAATACCATAAATGAAATTTCTTTTAATTTTTATTTATTTTATTTATTTTTTAAATTTTATTTAAGAAAGGATTAATTAACAAAACCATAGGGTAGGAGGGGTACAACTCCACACAATTCCCACCACCCAATCTCCATATCCCACCCCCTCCCCTGATAGCTTTCCCATTCTCCATCCCTCTGGGAGCATGGACCCAGGGTCATTGTGGGTTGCAGAAGGTAGAAGGTCTGGCTTCTGTAATTGCTTCCCCGCTGAACATGGACGTTGACTGGTCGGTCCATACTCCCAGTCTGCCTCTCTCTTTCCCTAGTAGGGTGTGTCTCTGGGGAAGCTGAGCTCCAGGACACATTGGTGGGGTCTTCAATCTAGGGAAGCCTGGCCAGCATCCTGATGGCATCTGGAACCTGGTGACTGAAAAGAGAGTTAACATACGAAGCCAAACAAATTGTTGAGCAATCATGGACCCAAAGCTTGGAACAGTGGAGACGAAGTGTTAGGGAGGTACTCACTGCAAACTCTAGTGTACTTCTGCTTTCTGGTATATACTTTGCAATAGTTTATAGATACGTGTGAAGATATACTCTCTCTCACAGAAACTGGTGTATATCTAGGTTTTGGGACTTTGTTAGAAAGTGAACCACCTGAGATGAAATTAGAGTATACTATGAAAGGAAAGGTCTCACCCGAGTAATGAAGCTGAAGGGTTGTCATTCCACATGTGAAGTCTCTGGACACAGTCTGAAGTGAAGCATGTTGAGGTGGCAATCGTTGCGTTGGTTAGGTTGTGATCGGCGGATGTAATATTATTTAATATGGATTGGGATTCTATACCAGCATCCCAGAGTGAGATAAATTGGGGATTAAATGGCAGAGGATGGGGGCTTAGTTGCAGCCATTTTCATTTATGCATGCATTCGGGCAGAGAGCAGAGAGAATTCTATAGCCCTGATGATAAAAGTTAACAGGAACATCAAGCTACAGAATTTGGGAAGGAGATGGCTTCTAAACAATCTGTCTGTTGGAACTGATTGCCTGAGATAAAGCCAGGCCACATGGTTGAAGATGCATAATCACAAGTTTATTGGACAAATGAAGCAGCAGTGATAAAAGAGGTAACCTCATTGCCAGAAGGAGAGGTAAATAAAGTTGGAACAATGGGAAAAGCTGTTGTTAGATTTTAGTTTTCTAAACACTGCATTCCACCCCTGCAAAGCCTTCTTGTTCTCCTAAGTTTTGGAGAATGAAGAACATATACATATTATCTGGAAGCTTCATACATCAGCATAGGTAAAGCTTTATAAATTGTCTAAATTCTCTGTATCAGCTAGTATCATGAACAAAATGGGAAAATGCTCAAAACCTGGTCATAATTAATAGCACATAAATGAGCAGAGAGTTCATCAGATTAAAAACCCATGTTTCAGTGACTTCCAAAGGCTGATATGAAAAAATACTACCTTTCTACTTCGTTGAATTCAGACAGCAACTTCAAACCAACACCTCATCAGGTTTAAATTATCAGGCATAGAATAGGATCCAGAATAAAACAATCCACTACTGTCAACAGGTATTTATATGCAGACTCAGTCTTTCCACTCAAACTCTGATTCCTTGAATGTCACTTATCCTAGTGAAAACAATATCAGTATCATTCCTACCATTTTTGACAGACAGAAGTTGGGCAATCATTAGACTGAAAACTCATCCTGTTTTTTTATTCTTTAAGTCAATATCATTGAATACTATTCCTGTCAGACAGTATTCTGAGTACTAAAAATACAGTAGTAAGTGAACACAGTGTCTACTTTCTCAGGTTCTTTTGTTAACAAGGAAAAAACCCTTCATCATAGTCATTTGACTATGTGCTTAATTACAAGTCAAAGTAAGAGCCATGAAGGGTGGACAGTGTACCATGGAGACAGATCCAGTTGAGAATATGAGAGTGGGTTTATCTTTCATTGTATTGATTTCTTATGAAAAGAGAGTAATCTGTTGAAGGCAGGTGTGTGTGTGTGTGTGTGTGTGTGTGTGTGTGTGTGTATGCACATGTTTTTGAGTAAAGAAGCAAATGAGGCAGAGAACATATGTGCAAAGTTACCATAAATGTTATTTCCAAGAGGCTAGTCTTCACTTTAAATTCAGTGGGGATCTTAAAAAGAATTTGGAGCAGAAGGGAGAGGTACATGAGATGATTTTTGCATTAGCCTTTTGAAAAATGAATCACTGTGAATGGAGATTAAAGATAGTCAAAGTGAGTATGTGAGGACGAGTTAATAGTCTATTGCAATTTGAAAATACTGTGATATTCAGGGATGGTATTTTATAGCACCCCGTTAGAGAATGAAGTAATGAAAATCTTATTGGGATTCATAAATGAGAAGCTGGAAGTCAATAGTTTGCAGAGATGAAATTACTCATTAAATTATAACCTATGATTGTCTGAAATGAAATGTCTGCTAGAATGGGACTCAAAAACTGACTTTCCTCAGTTTTTGATTTTGTTATCCTCTCCTATAGTGATAAAAACTAGTAAATAATAGATGCTCATTAAATATTTTCAAATGGACGTGCAAATATCTGTTCAAGGACAGAAGGCAAAGTTTTGAGAGTGAAGGTTCTACTCCCATAGGACTGTATAAAATGCATGAGAAGATTTATGACAACACAATAACATATGTAATTAGAGTGGTAGTTGCTGACTCCTCTGTATAAATTTTAAAAAGAGAAAAAACAAGCCCTCAGATGTCCAAATTCGGGACCTTAAAATTGCTGAACTATATCAGATGTATTCACATCCTCAGCAAATCTCTTATGGAAGAGTTAGGAAAACTGGGAAGAAGCTGAGCTCTGATAACTGAAATGGGTTATGATGACAGAATTTAAAATGACTCCAAGTGACCTTACTACCTCCAACCTCACTCAGGTCCCCTCATCAGCTGAAACTGTTTCTCCTCCCTTCCCTGTTGATACACTTTTCCTTTTCTCAAGACCCCAATCTCCTCTGACTGCAGCTTCTACTTTATAAGGAAAAAAAATTCATTTCCACCATGCCTTTACACTACTTTACCAAACCACAGTGTCTGTGTGTGCATACAAACACATCCACCATCACACAAAACTTTCTCCTTTTTTGTATTTCATTTATTTATTTATTTATTTATTTATTTGAGACAGCCAGAAATCAAATGGGAAGAGAATGACAGGGAGAGACACCTACAACACTGCTTCACCACTTACAAAGCTTTCCCCCTGCAGGTGGGGACTGGAAGCTCAAACCCAGGTCCTTGTACATGTAACGTGCACTTAGCCAGTTGAGCCACCACTAAGCCCTTCCAAATTTCTCTACATTTTTATGTAGAGTACTGTCTTGGCATCTCTTGGTGGAAAATTACTAAGTTAAGCCTAGAAAGATAAGCCTTGTTCACATAAAAATAAAGCAGCAGTTCAGTAGTTAGATAATCTAAGCCAAGGATGATATATGCATATGGACCACAAGAGGAGTAAATCAAGTGCCAAGTGGAAAGGAATTCATTTATATGGAGGCATGTGCAAGACTTCTAAATTCAGTGTCCTAACTCGAGTAGCTGGGAGTGGTTCTAGTTGTCTGCTTGGCTAATTAACAGAAATCTAAATTCATAATCATCTATTCTAAATGTAGTTGAGATGCCAGAATATCTTTGACATAATGTAGATGAAATAGTCTAAAGAACATTAAGATACTGAAATCAATTTATGAGCAGTCTCCCTCCACTCACCCTTAAACACACTCCTAAAACCCACTCGTTTCACCAAGAAATGATAAATGCAATAGCATTTCCCAGCATTTAGGGAACCAATTTAGGGGCTGGTCTTTATAGAAAATAAAATGCTGGTCAAATTGAAATTGATTAGATCCCTGAATTCAAAATATGGTATCCAGAGACAAGAAGTAAACTAAGGAAGTTAATTGACTTAAGTGGAAGAAGTACCAGGGCCAAACAGAACATCAGAATGTTCTCACTCACAAAGATAACTGACAGTGATTAATAAACTAATTGAGGTTACACCAAAAGTATATAAATGATGCACTAACGTCTTACTTTACTTGTGTAACTACTAGAAAAGAAGATCTTTCTTAAATCATAAAAAAGGAGGCAAAGCTAGGCAACTGAGCGCCCAGTTGAGAGTACATATAAACTAGTATCTGGGTTTGAGACCCCGCTCCCCACCTGCAAGGGGGAAGCTTCAGGAGCAGTGAAGCAGATCTTCAGCTTCCTCTCTCTCCCTCTCTCTCTCTCTCTCCTGCCTCTGTTTCTATCCTTTCTAAAAAAAAAAAAAGAAAGAAAGAAAGAAAGAAAAGAAAAAGAAAAAGAAAGAAAAGAAAAAGAAAAAGAAAGAAAGTGGAGGGAAGGATAAAATGGCCCCAGGAGTGGTAGCTTTGTTGTGCAGCACCGAGCCCTAGCAATAACCCTGGTGGGGAAAATAAATAAATAAAATTATATGTATGAGAAATAAACTGTTTTCATTTAATGATCAAACCCTGAGTCCCTGGAGTGGCCTTGAACTCTTTAAATGAAAGGAAGGTTTGAACAATTACTACAATTAGGAACTGTGAATAGTCTTCTTAATTTTTCTCAAAGGGACCTGAAACTAATTATCAAGGTTTTTATCAAAAACTTGCATTGAAGGAAAGGAAATGCTATGATCTACTAAGTACTGAGTGCTTAATCTTGGATTACTCTGATCCTAGAACCCAGAACATTACTGGGGCTCATCAGTCAGAGAGAGGCCTAGGGGAGATCAAATTAAAAGTAATATTTTGATCCAGCTCAACTTTATAGTAAGATCAAGGGGCTCCAGACTTACTCAGTTGATGTTTTTCCACTTCTGAGTGGATGGCTGAATAGATATACCTTCAGCAATATGATAATCTTCCTAATTGACTCCCTGGAATTTTACAAAGAGCTAATAAGGCAAATAGGCAAAGTGAAATCCATTCTCTCTTCCTGACAATGTAAAGAAACAAAAGCATACTACATCCCCAGGTAAGTCATAAAAATCAACATCCTCACCAAGTATTTGAAAGCCACAAGGCAGAGGATTCTAACCATATGCCTACATAAACTTCCTAAGTTGGCAAATACAAAATACAATGAGTCATATAGACAGTGGATTATCATCAACTTAATCAAGTGATGACTCCAATTGTATCTGCTGTTCTGATATGATCACTTTATTGGATTAAATCAATACAGGCCCTTGAAACTTGTATACAGTTATTGATCCGTCATTATTTTTCTACTATCTGAACAAACACCAGTAGAATAAGTTAAGTAGGTAAAGCAATAAGCTTTGTAATCCTATAAAAAATAATATGAGCATTCTGGCTCTGGATCATATGGCTCACAAAAATATTGACTAGTCCAATGAATTAGTGACATTATTCTGATAAGTTCTGGCAAACATAAATTGTCAAATACCAAGTATCTTGGTAAGACACATGAAAATATAGGAAAAAAAATCGATGAAAATATTTTTTTTTAGTCACAATGATAAACAAGATATTGTTCCATGCATTCTGTATAATTAATAAATAGACACAATACTAACTGGACTTGCTTGGATTTTAGAGGCAAGTTATATTACATTTAGTTATATTGTAGCCAGATGAGTTGAGATTCTGATAACTTTCAGTGGTATACAAATAAAGAGTAGACTCCGCTTTGTCCAGGCTGGGATATCAACAACTCTCGTACTCTAATGCTCATCTCCTGGACTCAAACTGCAGGAAAAAAATGGAGAGGTAAGGAGAAGAAGGGGAGGCAGTTGATTATGGACAAAACAAGACAGATAGCTGGCCAGATTGATAAAAATAGCACTATGGTGAATATCTCAACAGATTATTATATCTTTATTCATTTGTCTAATTATTTCTTTAGAACAAGCAATAAACTCTACCAATAAGTATAGAGAAACAGATATTTATTTGTGATTAATTACTCCAGTACCCTATATATTTATTTTGATTTCTTGATAATTTTGTAGACAAAATTTCTTTCTAATTTTATATCATTAGACTTCATTCCTACCCTTTCCTGTCAGTAAGCTCTTCTCACACAAGTTAAGACTTGTGCTTTCTGTAATGTTTCCAAAGGTAGAGATTATTTTGCACCTGTACTAGGTTTTTACTGGCTTTTCCATTTTATATGATACAACAAAATTAACAGAGAGGTTAAGAATATAATCTGAATATAAAGTCAAATAATCCACTTTAATATAGAACATACAATAACCATGGTTTTCACAATCTCCTGTTCTAATTTAAGTTTTCCACTCATAGTATCCATAATATATGACAATGACATATTAAACATATAGCCTATAATTAAGCCTTAGACTTGATACAATTCATGACATGCTGTATCCAGTTACATACAATTTAAAAATCACTGTTGGGGGGAGGGAGGAAGGATAGAAAGGTTGGTGTTAAAATTCACAGAGGCCAGCAAATCAAAATATCTACTTTCTAGATAGACAACATATCAACTTATCTACTTATCTTCAACATAGATAAACACCCTCCTATATAAGATGAGTCATTTAATTAAGTGATTTTTAAGATATGTCCCCAGCTTCCAACTCTGCTTACCTCACTCTGTTTATGAAACATGTACCTTAATGATGCAGATGAAAAATGTTATCTTGAATTCTTTATGTCCTTGCACTTTGCACTATGTGCGCTTAACCCATTGTGCTACCACCGACTCCCGTTGAATTCTTTATGTAAAGATGTCTATTGTGGACAATTATGACTAAATCCACTGGAAGACTCCTCGTATTTGTTGTTAGGTTTTCAAGCATTGTCTATAGTCTATTGTGTCAAGAGTAAATGTGAAGGACTATTTTTCAGAAAATTTCAGAAATAAGTTAACTTTTAAATATCTTCCCCAAAATATTGACTTTGCTGTGCAGGGTATAAAAGTAGATTGGCCACTGTCCAGCCTCACAGTGTAGTCATTGTGTTGAATGGTGTATTATGAGTATAAAAGTTACTAGCATATTATCATCAAAGGGACATAGACCCATATTTCTGAACTCATCTTTGTAAGCTTTTAAAAAGAAAAAGCATAACCACAGTGTGCATATGTTTAAACCTAAACTTTAGATTACACTATGTAATTTAGTGATAAAAATATAAATTAATGACTTACTAAATTAATGGTTGCAAAAAAAATTTTTTTAATAGCCAGCCTGATCAACCTGTCTCTAAGACCTTGGGGAACTCTGTTGGTTATATGGAGTGGGGAAGGGGGGGATCACAGAAGTTTAGTGGTAGGAGTAGTATGGAACTACACCCTGGCTATTTTATAATCTCATAAATCACTAATTAAAACTTTAAAAATTAGTAAATCAATGGTTGTAAAGTATTTCATTATAGAGATACAATTATTTTAGTCAGTCCTTTGCTGTTGAATATTTAAGGTTGCAACCAGTTTTAACTAGGTAGTTTTTACAATGTGCTCCAAAGTTCCAAACTCTGCATAGTTGACTCTGTTTAGAGAATACATTTTTTGAAAATATTCATGACAAAAATTCTCGTTTTTCTTTCCTGGTAAAGCTTCCTATTATAAGCAATAATAACCAAATGCATAGCAATATTTTCCATATTAGGAACTAAATAATTCAAGGACTTTCTAAAGTCTGTTGGGTTGAGAGTAAATGTGAGTAACTATTTTCCCAGTAAAATTCCATACACAATTAACTTGAAAATATCTTCCAAAATCTCTTGACTGTGCTGTGCAAGGCATAAAAACAAACTGAACAATGATCATTCACAGCATGTAGTGGCTGAATTAAATGCTATATTATAAATGTAGGAGTTATTGGCACTTGTCTTGACAGGGACTGAGACCCAGCTTTTTCTCAATCTTTGGTTAAGGGCAGTGAAGGAAAGCACGACCAATTTTTTGTTATCTCTAGGAAACCATTAAAGGAAGAGATGAAGCACTTAGTAGCAAGACCTGAGCAATAGTTTACTTACAGTGTTTTTTTGGCAAGCCTACTTAATATGACTAGACTATGTCAGAGAGCTACATGGAGCTTAGGCAAGGATAGTATGTTGAATCTGCAAGGATATGGCAATAAAGTTATACCCTGTTGGCAAGTAACTATTTTTATTTTTCAAAGAAGCACCTGGATTTTCCAAAGGCTTAGGAGAGAAGAAATTCCTAACACTGGTAAAAAAAAAAAAAAATCCTGCAAAATGCTGGGCTGTCCAACGTACTTAAAATGTGTACATAAGCTTTGTATTACCAAGTAGATCATGCTCAGTCACACTCTGATGTTACAAGAAAGTCACCAGAAAGTATTTCACCATCTGCACACTCTAGCTATAAAGCAACCTCACTTTCAACTCACATCAACTCATATAAGACCGGCTTTGGCCCCAAATCTTCATCTGCAATAGTCTAGCCTTTAGGTTCATGATTAGTCAACAATTTGTTCTGCTATATTGGCCTGACGACCCCACCAATGTCTTCTGGAGTCCCGCCTCCCTAGACCCCTGCCCCGCTAGGGAAACAGAGAGACAGGCTGGGAATATGAATTGACCTGCCAATGCCCATGTTCAGTGGGGAAGCAATTACAGAAGCCAGACCTTCCACCTTCTGCATGACCTTCCACCTTCTAATGACCCTAGGTCCATACTCCCAGAGAGATAAAGAATAGGAAAACTATCAGGGAATGGGAAGGGATATGGAGTTCTGGTGGTGGGAATTGTGTGGAATTGTACCCCTCATCCTATGGTCTTCTCAGTGTTTCCATTTTTAAAAATTTTTTAATTATCTTTATTTATTGGATAGAGATAGTCAGAAATTAATAGGGAAGGGGATGATAGAGAGGGAGAGACACAGAGAGACACCTTCAATCCTACTTCACCACTCATGAAGCTTTCCCTATGCAGGTGGGGACTGGGGTCTCAAACCCAGGTCCTTGTGCATTATAATATAAGCGCTCAACAAGGTGCACCACCACCCAACACCAGTGTTTCCATTTTATAAATAAAAATTGTTTTAAAAGAGTGACTTTGGTTAAAAGGAGCAGAATAAATTCAGGTATGGTATGCAGAAACAATACAGATTCATTCAATCCATGAAATATCAAACTATGCGATCAGAATGGTATATAGTCCTAAGCAAAAAGTTTTCAGACTATGAGCTCTTACCTCTTTAACATCCTGTTTTACTATGTGTATAGATTCTGTAACTCAATGTGACTCAGCCATGCTGATCTTCCAGCTGTTTGGATTTTCACATCCCATTCCAGCCCCCACATGTATTCAAGCTCCCACATTAAGGTCTTTTTATTTGATGTCTTTTCTGCTCAGAATAGTCCCCATTCCCACTATTTAGATAAGTCATTTCTTTACCCATTAAGTATTTGGTCAAATGCCAACTTCTTAGTAAGACTTCCTCTCATTACCTTTAAAATTGGATCTAAGTGCTTCACATCTTCAGTTTCTGTATTTTTCTATTTCTCGCCTTATTTATTGTGTTTTTGGTATCTAATTTTCCCAAGGTTTCATGTGATCATTAAGATTTTTTCTTCTCAGGGTGGGAATATGGATCAACCTGTCAATGCCCATGTTCAGTGGGGAAGCAATTACAGAAGCCAGACCTACCACCTTCTGCACCCCATAATGATCCTGGGTCCATGTTTCCAGAGGGATAAAGAATAGGAAATCTTTCAAGGAAGGGAATGGGATATGGAATTCTGGTGGTGAGAACTGTGTGGAATTGCACCCCTATTATCCTATGATCTTGTCGATGTTTCCATTTTACAAATAAAAATTTTTTTTCTTCTACTGTTCTAATCTTTAGACTTTAATCAATCATTGAGGATGTTCAAATATATTTATTAAATAAATGCATATTGGCATAGATTAATCAAAATAGTAGAATGTAATAGCAATTTGACTTACTTTTGGAAATCCAGCATGAGAACTCCCTTCTAATGTTGGAAAATTCTACTGTGGTTTTAGTCTTTGTAGAATCCAGATTTCATTCTCTAACTAAAGATGCTAAATAGGGTTATATATTTTATCAGCTGATACTCTGACAGTAACTAAGGGGAAATCTTACCAAACTCTAAATCTGAGGAAAATATCCAAAGTTGCAAGCAACCTAAGAGAATAATGGCACCCTAGTAGTGCAAATAAGAGAGCCATGGTGGCAGTGGTGAGACAGAGTGGAAGTGGCAGCTTTGAACACAGTAATGGCCCTATTGCCTTACCAGACTGTCACTGAGTGACTTACTTAATTGTGTTCATGGTGGCCCAGACTTCCTTTGCTTATGTCCATTCCCTAACTTGATTACCTGTCTTCTTATTAATTCTGTGAGTTGCCCAAAATCCTAACAACTCCTTCTTTTCACTAGTTAAGTTAGTGGGTACATAATAGTCAATCTAGACAAATAGGAGTGTAAAATCTTACTCTTGCTTTATGGATAATACCATGTGTCGGGAAATTGTGTGGATGTGGTTGAGCTTGGCAGGGCTCACAAAGCACCCTGCATTCCTGATACTATGGCTTATCTACATAATCATTGTTTTGCCTGAAAGATTCCCACCCATTCCATTCCTTTGATCTATCTTCTTTCTACCCTCAAGATCCTCCCTGCCTGCAGGGTATCATTAATCCTACCAGTTAAAACCCTTGCGACAGTTGCTAAGGAAGTCTCTACCTTTCCAGCTCCCTTTTGCCTTTCTCTGCCCCTTTCCTAGCCATTTCCATTTCCAACTTGCCACTTCCGGGTCTGTCCTTTAACAGCCTTGGCTCTCTGATCAATAAAGATATTGCATTGTTTCGCCACCATGTGTTTGGTTCCTGAGTCATCTCCCTCACATTGCTGACTGAGTAGCAGCCCAGGCTGGCTCTGGTCATATTCTCTCGAACCCAGAGAGTACACGCCCGGGAAGAGGCACCCCCACTCTAGCCCAGCACCATGGACTTGGGATTTACACTTGATTCAAGTTCTGACCCACTACTCATTAATTTTAAGTGAGCAGTATTTTTATGCAACTCAAAGATGAAAGTATTTACAATAGGACTATCGTAGGATTATAAATTTCCTGTTTACTCCTGTGTCTCGGTGTTCTCATCTCTAAAACTGGAGAAAAATAGAATCATGCGCTATTTCTCTTATCCAGAAAAGGAAAAAGGAAGGACACTTGGAAGTCATAACAGGTATAGATATGAATTAGAAAGAAAATGAAGGTTGGACTACAGAAGTGAATAAAAATAGGCAACACACAACACAACACACAGAGAGAGAGAGAGAGAGAGAGAGAGAGAGAGATAGTCAACCCATATCTATGACTTTGGGATAACTATGGCAGTTTCTGCTGAAGCAGGATAGAGGCACGGAGCTCTATTAGTGGAATTATACCCCTATCATCTAATACTTTTACAAATCACTAATAAATAATAAAATAAAATAAAATAAATATAACTACATATTTATCTTGATAACTTAAATGTAAAATACATATACAGGCTACTTTGAGGCTCTGAGTCTATTTGTAAAATACTCTAAAATAAGAAAATAAATTATACCTATGTGATAATTGTTCTGTAAGTCATTATTTCTCTAATAAAACAAGTAACAGATGTATGCTGAGGGACTAAAGGAAGCCTTTCTTCTTCATTTAAATCACATTAAGTAAAAGTTGTGAGTTTATTTGTGACTCTTATACAGAGTTTACCTACATGAGTATGCAGAGTAGTGTCTTTACTCATTTTCATGTCTTCAAGAACCTAGTACACTGACTACCCCAAAGTAGGTCCTCAGTAAATATTTATGTACTATTAAATAAAGGTGAACTTATGTCTCTCATCCCTCCATTTCATGTCTTTCCTGATTCTGTGATATTTTGCTTTCGATTGCTCTGCAGAAAGATCAGTTAGATACCTTGGTTCCTCTTCTGAATTATTACTCTGTCTTCCCACAACACATGATAGCCCTGATAGCCAGGCCATATGGTTGAGAGTAATCAACTTTAGAGTCTAGCTCTAGGGTCTCAGACTCTCACACACAGGGCAAAAGTACTCTAGTGAGGGAAAAAAGGCAGTCCAGGGTCGGGTGCTTGTTCATTCATTAACTCCAAAAACCTTCACAAGGTGCTATGATGTAAATGTACTGTGCTAGCCTCTGAGGAAGCAGGAGTGTGACACTCCCAAGAAAAGCTCATGTACATATAAATAGGGAGATCAGAGGGTACAGGAAAAAAAATGTTGAACTTAGTGACTATATATATATATATGCCTATCACCTTTTCTTGTTCTGCCTCTTCTTTGCTTGCATCTCCCATAAAGCCTAATATGTGCATGCAAGTATTCAAAATATGAATTGCAGCAGAAGAGTGGGTTAAAATGTCCAATGTCAGGCTTCAGTGAGTGCTAATCTGGCCACAGCGCACTGACTCACCTCTCTTCCTGTGCTATCTATAACCATCAGCCTGCAGGGGTGGAACCAAGCACCTGGTAGTCCACTGCCCCAGTCTTGTTAGCAGAAATGGAGGTTCACCTACAGCTTCTCTGGAACCCCAAACAAGTACCTCAGTTTAACTGCCCAATATCGCAATTCATTTGACTGCATTTACCCAAGTCTTCCCCAGGACAGGAGTCAGGCACAGGTGGCAAGTATCCAATTCAGAGAGCCACTGTTCAACTGATAATGCAAATGTCCTTCCACTTGAGTCATTTGAATGAACACGGTCAATTCTGACAATTACGAACTATTGGGTAACTCTGAGCACACTATGGCAAGAAAAGTAGCTATGAGAATTCCAAGTAGGGAAGACAAGGAAAAAGTGGGCGAGAGGCAAGTCCTTGGTGGGACTTAGAAAGTGACTGACAGAGAAGGGTGGGGGGAACCTGGCACAATCCTAGTGCTGGGCCATCTTTGAGCCCCACATACGGCCCAGTTATAGACCCCTTGTGCACCAGACTTGCTATACCTTTTGCGCTCTTCAGTCAGACTCTGCCAGGCAGTGCAGTCTGTTCTTCAAGGTGGTTTGCTTGCCACACATATCCCAGAAAAGAGGAATAATCTAGGGCAATGGGTACATCTAAGCAAGGTAAGTGATACTGTATCCACTCAGAGGTGATCCAACCCCATGCAATCTGCCATCAACCATGGGATCAGACCACCCATGAGTTCCTTTATACCATGACTCATAAGCACACTCTGGTGACAGAAACCTATACCTGAAACATACCAAGAATGCCTTAAGACTTGCTCTCTGGCCTCCCACACTTCTGTCAGAAAGGCTAAGATAGGCCTATGTGAAACAGTCAGCAAGTAATAGAAGACAGACAGTATTTTCTGCCAAAACATCTAAAGGAACATGATCCAGCTACACACAGCATCCCTGGTACAACATGACAACCTGTCTCTCACTCCAAAACCCCTAGGTTTATTACAGCTCCAAGGCCAAGAACAAATACCTGGCCACACGCCAAGGCCAAGAAGCCACACGCCCACAGGAGCCCATGCCTGTGGAGGCCTCTGTTGAGACTGCCGGGAGAACAAGACTCTTCTTTATAAACCTCTGACAATGTTCATGGTGCCCATCAGCTCTGGACAGACTAATCAAATGCATGGGGTCACTGGTGAACCCCCATATTTGTACAGGGTTTTTTTTTCTCTCACTTAAGTGTCTTAGTGCTTTAAGTTTTTCTCTTAGTATTATGTAGTTGTTGCCCATATATTTTGATTTGTCATATTGTTATTTTTAGTCAACTCTACTTTTTTATTGTTGTAATTATTAATCTTGTTATTGATGTAGTCATTGTTGGATAGGACAGAGAGAAGTGGAGAAAGGAGGGGAAGACAGAGAGGGGGAGAGAAAGATAGACACCTGCAGACCTGCTTCACCCCCAGTGAAGCGACTCCCCCACAGGTGGGGAGCCATGGGCTCAAATTGGGATCCTCATGCCAGTCCTTGCACTTAGCGCCACGTGTGCTTAACCTACTGCACTACCGCCTGACTCCCTGTATAGCATTGAGAGCAGCAGCCTTTTTTCCTATCCTGTCAGTGGGGAGAAGTCGCTCTATATTCAATAGTTCCCATCAGTTATGGGCCTAGGGCTCTAATGCCACCCATACAAGACTTCCCTCTCTTTCCTCATGATGGGACCAGATATTTTATCTGTACTTGGATAACTTCTAGAGCATGCGTACATCCAGTCTACAGTGGGTCTCCTCCAAAGACAACAAGGTTTGCAGACTTTAAGTGAGGAGGCACGGTAATACTGGATGCCAAACTGTGGAATAACCCCTGACACAGTGGTTCTTTTTCTTTTTTTTTTTATTTGCTTTTCTCCCCGTTTTGTTGCCCTTGTTGTTTTATAGTTGCTGTAGTGATTATTGTTGTTGTTACTGATGTCGTTGTTGTTGGGTTGGACAGAGAGAAATGGAGAGAAGAGGGGAAGACAGAGAGGGGGAGAGAAATATAGACACCTACAGACCTGCTTTACTACCTATGAAGCTACGCCCCCAGCTTGAACCGGGATCCTTACGAAACTGGTCCTTGTGTTTCGTTCCACGTGCGCTTAACCCACTGCGCTACCATGCTTCCCCGACACAGTGGTTCTTATCAAATGGGAAACTGCCTCTTACCAAAATGGATTGAAGAAAGGGACGTGAGCAATTTAAATCTAAGACCTGCCAGCTTTCTAGATATTCAATTGAAGAAATATATAGAACATCTTTGGCTTCTGCATAACAGATGAGTCCAGTGAGTTTTTTGTTTGTTTTTTTGTTTGTTTGTTTAGTTTTTGCCTCCAGGGTTATCACTGGGGCTCGGTGCCTGCACTAGGAACCCACTACTCCTGGAGGCCACCTTTTTCCTTTTGTTGTCCTTGTTGTTTATCACTGTTATTACTGTTGTTGTTATTGCTGTCATTGTTGCTGGATAGGACAGAGAGAGATAAAGAGAGGATGGCAAGACAGAGAGGGGGAGAGAAAGACCTGCTTCACTGCCTCTGAAGTGACCTACCTGCAGGTGGGGAGCTGAGGGCTCGAACTGGGATCCTTATGCCGGTCCTTGTGCTTTGCTACCGCCCAACCCCAGGGTCCAGGGAATTCTATTACCCCTACCCCCACTGCAAACAACTGCAAACTCTGCATCACAACTGCCCCCTCCACCCCAGCTGTCCTCTGCACAGACACTGTGCCCCCTTGATGTGATAGTACTCTCAGGTGCCTTGATAACAAGACCCCCAGTACTCCAGTCACAGTATCCATCCCCAACAGGGAAGAAGCAACAATCCAGAGTTCTAGTGGGATTGAGGTTGCTCTATACACAGGCAACTCCCCTTCCCCCACTGCTGCTGAAAATTCCAATTTTCTTACACAAACTCAGTAATCAGGTGAACTCTACTCTCAAGTTACAGATGAGAAAAAGCAATTCATATGCATGGAGTACCCTTGATCCTCCCTGAAACCCCCTGAGTAGAAATTAGCATTCAGGTGCAGAGCAGGTAAACTGGATTTGCTTCAAGCCACGCCCCTGTGCAGCAGCTAATAAGTAGCAAGTCAGGATTCAAGTCGATGCTGTTTGAATTAAAGCCAGGTCTTCAGGGGCAAAAGGAGGCAGAAGCACATCTAGTCAGGACCACAAGGCACCATCCCTGACAAACATGCCAAGGTCAAGAGGCCTGAGCTCAGCAACCCAGCAGTAGTCAGCTCACAGCAGTCACCTTACAGGCTGCCCAGGTCACTGTCAGTTCCACTCTAGTGATTACAGAGGGGAGATGACAATCCCCAATACACAGAAGGCTTAGAAATGCCCTACCCAAAATAAATTAGCTCTCCTCTAAGTGTCCTGTCACGGGGGAAAACATGACAGACATCATACATCACCTAAAGCCAAATTCAATTTGTACCCATTTATAACACAAACATGTCTCAGGTGCAACGTCAACAGAGCTCATTTGGTATTCCACGCACTCGCCTTCAAGTGTTGGCAACGCACTGGCAAGAGACGAGATGCCACACATCCACTTATGAGCAAACTTGTTCCAGTGTGGGAGAAAAATTAGTTTACTTTAGATGGTGGGGGGACCCCCTCACTCATTTGTAAAGTGCCAGGCAGAAGCTAGAATAGAGGCTGGCATAGGAGAGGAACAAAAGTTGAGCTGGTCGTTCCCATCACTCATGACTGGTGTGATGGCTCCCAGCCACCCACACTCAGCTCCAGCGGGAGGGACCCCCTGTGGTGGTGGCCATGGCCCTAGGGATACCTTGTGGGATCCAACAGACTCTGGCTAACTGCCTGGTGACCCTATTAAAGTCTCTGTTTCACAAAGCCTGTTTCTAGCCTATTAAAATAAAGTAAGTATGGAAATAGGAGTCTAGGTCAAAGGAAGTAACAAATGGAAAGAAAAGGAAAGAAAGTACCTTGTAAAGGGCAATAAAGGGAAGTATAAAGTGAAACTTGGATTGGGTGTGATGTATTGCACCAAAGCAAAGGACTCTGGGGAAAAAAAGAATGGGATAGGATAGTGGAGTGTTAGGGTCCTGAGACATGATGATGCTTGCCGAAGACCAATGCAAGGGGACAGAGTGTCATGAAGACACCTACTATAGGGAGATAAGAAGTTGTACCCTTATATCAACAATTGTGCAAGAATAGAGAAACTTCCAATGGAGGGGATGGGATATGGCACTCTGATGATGGGAATTGTATCCCTCTTATCCCACAGTCATGTCAATCAGTTTTAAATTACTAATAATAATTTTAAAAAGAAGTTGAAAAATAGGAAAACATAAAGCAAAACTTGGACTGGGTTTGGTGTATTGCACCAAAGTAAAAAGACTCTGGGATGGGATGGGGGTGGTTCAGGTCCTGGAACATGATGGCAGAGAAGGACCTAGAGGGGGTTGAATTGCTATGTGGAAAACTGAGAAATGTATAAACTACTATATTTTACAGTTGACTGTAGACAATTAATCCCCCAATAAAGGGAAAAAAACATAATGTAAGCCACTAGGCCCTAATAAAGTGGGAAAATTAATTCATAAATAAATAGCCCTTTACAGGACTATAGAAAAAATTCCTTTTAAGACAATGAAGAAAAAAAATTAAGTGCTTTATAACCCTTCATCATCAGTTTCATCTCTGACATTTGCAAAACCCTAAAGCATCATGTCATTTCAGCCAGAACAAGTATTCACAAAGGCAGTCAGGTCTCCCCAGAGAGAAGGGCAAGCGCCTCTGAGAGCAGCATCCTCCTGGCTTCTCCTGGGTTTGGCAGCAGTGACAACTAACTCTGGGGCCTTATGTTCAATAAACTATGTTTATTGAAGGACAGTCTGCAAATAGAAAAGGGCAAAAATCCTAAGGCTGGTACATTTTCATAAATAAACACAAGAGATCCACGTCCCTGCACACATACCCCCCCCCCCACACACACACACACACCTCACCCCCTCCTGGGGATCACACTGCAAGGTGTTTTTATCCTTTCTGATTTTCAAACAAGTTTAATGCAACCCTAGGCCAGTCTGTCTGGGAGGAGGATCAAAGTGTCTGAAAGCCACTCGCGCTGCAAAGACAGCATCCACAATCAAAAGCTGAGAGAACTCTGCTCATAATTGCAGGACTGGATTTGAGGCCTTGATCTGCAAAACTAAGGCCAGTCAAATTAAGAAAAGGCAGTCTCTCTCTTTCTGGTGAGAGCGTCAGAGGAGACTCCTTGATGGGAGGCAGCTTAGCCTGGTGCTACTTGGCACAAATACTCTGATGACAGACTCTGTGATGATCTGGCACCTCCCTGATTAGCAGGGCTTCACTGAGAAGACTTCTTTCCTGAGAAAACATTGAAAGTGCTCAAAGAAGGTTGCTTCTGTTTTTATTTGCTGTTTACTTACTATCAGCCTAAAGTGTTTTTTTAATTGACTTTATTTAGATTCACAGCAAACAGCAGACAGTAGAGTTCTCATATACTTCTATACACACTCCTATACACAACAGTTACAACTGATGTACACTACCCTATCATACCATCCAAAGTCCCTCATTTACTGCTAGCATTAGCTCTGAACCTGCAAAACTTTCCCATTCACCCACACAGGGCATTTTCTTTCTTTTTTAATTTTTATTTATAAAAAGGAAACACTGGAAAAAACCATAGGATAAGAGGGGTACAACACCACACAATTCCCAACACCAGAACTCTGTATCCCATCCCCCTATAAAGAATAGCTTCCCTATTTTTTATCCCTCTGGGAGTATGGACCCAGGGCCATTATGGGGTGCAGAAGGTGGAAGGTCTCACTTCTGTAATTGCTTCCCCACTGAACATCGGCCTTGGCAGGTCGATCCATACTCCCAGCCTGCCTGTCTCTTAGGGCATTTTCTACGTGAACCCCAGAGGCTCTCAAACAAGACACTGAGCCAGAGTTTCCTGTTCTCTAATTCTGTGATAGCCCCTTTAAAAAACTAAAAAAGAAACAAATGAGGGGGCAGGTGGTGGCTCACCTGGTAGAGTACACATGTTACAAAGACCCAGGTTCAAGCAGGAGAAGCTTAATTAACAGTGAAACAGTGTTGCAGGTGTCTCTCTCACTCCCTCTCTACCCCTCCCTTCTCCATTTCTCTGTCTCCAATAAATAAATATTTTAAAAAAGAAACAGATGAAATTAATTGTAATAATGTGTTTTCTTTGGCTCAAAATATCCAAAATGTGGGCATCACAAATGGTAAAGCAATACTGCAGATCTCTCTCCCTCCTTCTCTATCTTGCCTTTCCCTCTCTGTCTCTATCCAAAATAAATGCATCTTCTAAAAAATATATCCAAAATATTATCATCTCCACATGTGACCAATACAAAAATAAAAATAAAAAAACAATAAGTTATTTACCTTCTGTGCCAAGTCTTCTAAGCTGGTGTGTGCTGTGATATAAATTCATAGATACAGCTTTTGCCTGGCTGGCAGCCTACACAGCCAATCTGAGCAAAAGTGCAGCCACAGTGTTACTTGGTCAAAACCTCTTCAGTATGAGTAAGAGCTCACATGATCAAACCAATGAGACTTGCTGTCTACCTTGTCTACCTTAAGGCCTTTGATAGACAAGTTTCCCCATTATCTACCCAGACTGTGGATCATCTATGATGAAGGTTTCATCATAGGGGGAAAAAAAAAAAAACCTGCTTCCATGCATAAGATAAGGCAGAAGGAAGAGTTTCTTGAGCAACCTCAAAAAGAATGTAGCTGGGGGCCAGGCGGTAGCACAGCAGGTTAAGCGCACATGGCACTCTAGAGTGCAAAGACCTGTGTAAGGATTCTGGTTCCAGCCCCTGGCGGTAAAGCAGGTCTGCAGTTGTCTATCTTTCTTTTCCCATCTCTGTCTTCCTGTCCTCTCTCGATTTCTCTCTGTCCTATCCAACAACAAGGATATCAATAACAACAACAACAACAACAGCCACAACAACAATAAAACAACAAGGACAACCAAATGGGGAAAAAAAAGTCTCCAGGAGCAGTGGATTCATGGTGCAGACACTGAGCCCCAGCAGTAACCCTGGAGGCAAAAAAAAAAAAAAAAAAAAAGAGAGAGAGAGAGAAAGGAAGGAAGGAAGGAAGAGAGAGAGGGAGGGAGAGAGAGAGAAAGAAAGAAAAAAGGATGTAGCCCTGAAAATTACAGGCATAAATGCAGACCATTCCCACCACTCAGCTGGCACCTGGCCCTTTACTGGCTGTCAGTCACATCCCTCGTGACTATTCCTTGATTTATCTCTCCTAATAATCTTTAACCTTTCAAATAACTTTTTCTGCTACTTGTTGACTCTCAGGTCCTCCATATTCTCAACCACCATTTACGCCATCAGTGTGTGCCTAACATCTATAGAACATCTCAATCTAAAGGCTCAGTTTTCAGTAGAAATACCTGGTCTGATTTTAGACTCCATCAAATTTACCATTAGAAAAATCAATCCATCCTCTCCTTCTACCTCTCCCTCTCCCTCTCCCTCTCCCCCTCCCCCTCCCCCTACCCCTCCCCCTCCCCCTCCCCCTCCCCCTCCCCTCCCTCCCCCTTCCCTCCCCCTTCCCTCCCCCTCCCCTCCCCTCCCCCTCTGGATCAAGTTGTTCCAAACACATTTAATTTTTTCTAACACCTGAGATGAGTGTTCATTTTTTAAAAGTTAAATTAATTTAAAAAAATATTATAAATTCAGGTCCTCAGTTGCACAAGGCACATTTCGAGAATTCAGTGCTACCGGCACAGATGGCCAATAGTTCTCATGGTGGAAAAGCCAGAACTATGCGACAAGGCTGTGGAAGCCCCTGGATCAGCCAGTCCACGCTTTCACCCACAAAATCCCCATCATCCCAAAATCAACAAAATGTGCAAAGTGAGGGTAATTCTAAAACTTATTTTTCCCAAAGTGTCTTTACAGAACTATTTCTGGCAGATAATCTGATGAGAAAATGAGTGTTATCACAAATACTTTTTGAAAAGCTCGAAAGATTGTTAAGAGACCAAGATCAACTGTTGGGGAGGACCCCAGGAGAATGGCACTCAGCAGAGACCTCAAACTGTACCGTCACCTCCTGCTCTGTCCTCAGTCTCTCCGCTGTCCAACTGAAAAACACAGTCGAGTCTCAGCTCTCCTTCCCACTGACCCAGTCCGAAGGTGAAGCATGTCCCCCAAGAAAGAGTGAACAAACTAATCAAGACAGAATAACAACTGCAGCTGGAATCCATAAGAGCAAAGGGCCTGCTGGTTCACTGTGTTCTGCTCTGCTGTAAACACATCATTGAGCACACCTGTTCTGATCCTTGCAGCTCCACAAGCTACCTACAATGCTGTCTTGCAAAAGCAACTTTGAGCTCTCATTCCTTTTGCCTACCCATCTATTCGGACTGTGTCCCTGTGTCAGCTTTGCTTCTAGATGGTCTCATCTGCTGCAGGTCCACTGACAGGTCTGGTACTCAAGCTTAGGTCTCTTTCCTGAATGCTATTTCTTTATTAATATCTGCTTAATGAAAAATATTAGCATGCTTATACTGTAAAATCCTGCTTGCTCAAAGTACCCATCTGGATTCACCAGCCCTTCCTAGTCAAACTCATTCTTCCTCCTAGCTTCTTACACTCTATGACTCACATAGAATTTACACAGTGGGGCCAGGCGGTGGTGCACCTGGTTAAATGCACATGTTAAAAGTGCACAAGGAGCTGGGTTCAAGCCCCTGGTCCCCACCTGCAGGGGGAAGGCTTCACAAGTGGTGAAGAAAAGCTGCAGGTGTCTCTCTGTCTCCCCCTCCACTCTCAATTTCTCTCTGTCACTATCCAGTAAATAAAATAAAATAAAATAAAATAATTAAAAAAAAAATTTATAGGAGTCGGGCGGTAGCGCAGCAGGTTAAGCACACGTGATGCAAAGCTCAAGGACCAGGTAAGGATCCCAGTTCGAGCCCCTGGCTCCCCACCTGCAGGGGAGTCGCTTCACAGGCAGTGAAGCAGGTCTATAGGTATCTGTCTTTCTCTCCTCCTCTCTGTCTTCTCCTCCTCTCTCCATTTCTCTCTGTCCTATCCAATGATGATGACATCAACAACAATAGTTACAACAACAATAAAAACAACAAGGGCAACAAAAAGGAAATAAATATTTTTTAAAAATAATTTACATAGTGATAAAAAACTTTGGCTTCATCCCAGCCTGTCTATGTTTCACCTGTCTCCTACCTCTCTTACGTTCATTGGCATCCACTCCTACACACAACTGAACTAAGGGCCCCTTCCCACTAATATTCTACAAATCACACGGAGCTCGTCAGCCGTTAATTACATTATAGCGACACAAAACAAAACAAGTACACACATATACAAAGGCATAATGTCATCCCTGTCTGAATATCTGGCATAGAGAGCATGTTTTGTTCATTATGACTGATTAACACCTTTTTGCCTTCTTCATTCCATCCTCTAGAGCCACCACCCCTCCCCCCACCAAGAACAAGATGATATTAGCACTGTCAGATTTCTATAGCAAGGACTCCTCCATCTGAGGAGTCCATCCACATTCTGATACCCCAATTGTGACAGACAACTGAAATGGTCAGTCCTGCATGAGGCCACCTGGTTCCTAGACTGGTGAGCAGAGACTGTGAAACCTGGTTATCATCCCATGGAATCACTTCCCTGCTCGCTCCTTGTTCCTTATTCCTCTCCCATTACACTCCACCCCCACCCCTGCAGCTGTCTAGTAAGAACAATCCATTTAAAAAAATCTCTGTGGTAATAGCTAGGAACTATTCTAGGCTGCACTAATTTCAGGACCCATCTTCCTCAGGTAGTAGGCAGAGTATGTTGTCCAACCTCCCTTCGGAGAATGAAACAGTCCCTACCA
Organism: Erinaceus europaeus; assembly: GCF_950295315.1. NCBI lineage: Eukaryota > Metazoa > Chordata > Mammalia > Eulipotyphla > Erinaceidae > Erinaceus > Erinaceus europaeus. The sequence goes on from NC_080162.1 coordinate 93,581,118, forward strand.
TTACTGATCCACATTGAGGGCAAGGTCCTATGGGGGCCCACAAAAGGGTCCATTATGTTGTTCCTGATGGAGATGACCAGTGACAGTGGCGAGAGGGATCTGTTAGAGATCTAGGCCCATCATGTCTGTGTGGGAATCCCAAGACTCCCTGACTAGGGCCCCAGGTGATAGGGTGGCCTGATAGTGACTAAAGAGTCATCGTTAAAGTATGCCAGTTTCTTGCCCCTATTCAGCTTGTGTAGTCCTTACTTTGTCTGACACAGTTAGCTTTGGAGTGACTGGACGTGTAATAGGAGGAAAGTGTGTTCAGTAGAGAAGCATTTACAGAAGCCAGACCTTCCACCTTCTGCACTCCACTATGATCCTGGGTCCATACTCCCAGAGGGGGGGAAAAAATAGGGAAGCTATCAAGGGAGGGGATTAGGTGTGGAGCTCTGGGGGGTGGGCAATGTGTGGAAATGTACCCCTCTTATCCTATGGTTTTGTCAATGTTTCCATTTTATAAATAAAAAAATCTCTGAAGTGACAGTGAGAAGCAGGAGAGTAGAGCAGCCATCCTCAGGACCTGGCAGCCACTGCCATGTTCAGAAGAGAGTGCATGGGCCTCTCTGTCACTCTCATCTGTCACACATCAAGTGAGAAAAGATCTATTTTTTCCCCAGGCAACATGCCTACAACTTCAATTGGCCAAAAATATGCTGGGCTAAATTTGCTTGTGTGATGCTAATAAATGGTACACAGTGTTCTATAAGAAGGCGTCCTGAGAAGCCTCAGAGGGATGGGCTGGGGTCAGGTCTCAATAAAGTGAGCCAAACTGAGACAGGGGCAGGGTAACTTCCAAAAACAGTGCCCCTGATTCTAAGTCCCACTTCTTTTTTTTTTTTTATAAGATTTCTTTTTTTTTTTTAATTTATTCCCTTTTGTTGCCCTTGTTGTTTTATTGTTGTAGTTATTATTGTTGTTGTCATTGTTGGATAGGACAGAGAGAAATGGAGAGAGGAGGGGAAGACAGAGAGGAGGAGAGAAAGATAGACACCTGCAGACCTGCTTCACCACCTGTGAAGCGACTCCCCTGCAGGTGGGGAGCCGGGGTTTGAACTGGGATCCTTATGCCGGTCCTTGTGCTTTGCGCCACCTGCACTTAACCCGCTGCGCTACAGCCTGACTCCCTTCTAAGTCCCACTTCTTAGGATGGCTGCAATCCAATCTCCCTTCTGACCACCACCCTATTTCCCGACAGTCTCACAGTGACCCAGCTAGTACACCTCTTCTCCTGGCCTCTGGTGATTTACTCCCTGAGAATCTGGTCCTACCTCATAAGTCACTGCTGGGTCTTGCATGTAGGGGGTTGTCATCTCACAGCACAGGGGGATAGTGGGAGTGGAGAGATTCCCAGTCCCATCTGCCAAGGAAAACACTCAAACCATAGATGAAGTGACACCAGGGATCCTAAGATGTCAGTTGCTAGAGCAAAGAAAGCAGACAATGCCAGCCCCAGTGAGCAGAAACCTGAAATAGCATCAGTTGTTTGAGATTGATTTAGACAAAGAACATGTGATGACAGGGTTAAAAAAAAATGCAGAAGCAATCCCCATGTGAGCAGAGACTATCCCCATTGAAAGGAGACAGTTTTGGGTTGGTTTACATAGGGCTAGACTCCATTTCACCTGCTCTATGGCCTGGGTACATGAAATCTATACCTTGAGCTGGAGCTTCCTGAAAGAATAGACCAGGAAATAACCATAGTACCACCTCTCCTAATTTTGGTATGCGAGTGCGCTACCCCTAGGCTGGTTCTTCCTCCCAACCTCTCCTAATTTTGGAGGTAATAAAATTTATATAAAGCACTTAGTTTCTGACACATAATAGGTCTTTAATGAGAGAAATTATGGCAGTTTCTTGTGTCCAGGGTGTATAAGGGCAGTATCTCCCTCTCAAGAGGAGATGGTTGTGTCCTATTCACTGGTCAGAAATGCCACCATTGACATCACTGAGTTCTCATGAGAAGAGCAAGTGTCAGAATCAGCTTCAGCCCATAGCTTCCTACAGTCATAAGTCACAAGTAAGAGACACACCTATTGGGCACCCATTATACAAACCCAATGTTTCCCAAATAGCACCCACAACCCTGAAAGATGACCTACTTTATCTTTATTTTATATAGGAGACAGGTCCTGAGAAAAGTAACGCTTGCACATCAAACCCACAGGAAGTGCGAAGGCTGACTTTTAAACCCAGAGCTAAACGTACAGTCTGTGCTCTGCACTGGGTTGACAAGGTGAGGCCATGGGATCTCAGTTAACTGGGAAGAAAGACACCCAGGATCACAAAACAAATTTATGTTCAGGCATAAAAATGGAAGGCCGAGCTTTTTAAAGCTCTCTGCCTCAGGGTCTAACTGTTCTGTGCCTCCAGGGGCAGTCACCTTTCCTCCTGGGCCGCATTGTCATTCGATCTTTACTCCATCCAGCAAGACCTTCCTCAGTTCCCAGAATTGCCAGTGTGTGGTTAACATACCCATCACAGCCCCATCTAAGCCCAGAATTTTGACAATTAACTCAAAGAAACATATGTGCAACATCTATATTATCAAATAAATTATATACACTTCACACTATTTGTGGAAGATATACATACCACACCATCAACTATTTGCATATAGATGGTGGGTTATAGACATATGTTTGTAGTTGATGGGTAAATCCAAATACACACATATACATATTGCTCTTGCAAGAAATGAAATGCTCGTTTTCTGCCATGACTTGAAATGCACTAGTCCTCCAACAGTTTAATGTTTTTAATTTATAATACTGAATTATCCATTTCTGAACATATAAATGATCTCCAACTTCTTGATGACCTACAACTTTCAAGTATCAGAGGAAAAAAGAGAATGAGAGTTTCAAGAAGCTTCACTTCAGAGAAATGAGGAGTCAGGTTCACTTTTGCTGAAATCATTCATATTAGTTACAGTGGTTCATACTGGCAAAGAAAAAGCCATTCCTCCAAACCAGTTCACAATCTACCACCACGCCAAAACTATAATGACGAATATATATATATATATATATATATATATATATATATATATATATATATGTAACTCATATATATATACAATGCTCATACAATTCAGCAACAAAAATATGAACAATCTGGATTTTTTAAGTGGATAATCTGAATAGATACTTCTCCAAAGTAGGTATACAGATGATCAACAGATACATGAATAAATGTTCATCATCTCTTATAATCAGGGAAATATCAAAACCACAATGAGAATACTCTCAGAAGATATTAGGGGAAGATGACCAAAGGGCTCTGAACTCCAATTCCATCAAGACCAGGAGAAAGAAAAGGGAAAAAAGAAAAAGGGGGGACAGCACTCAGAAGTAGTAAGTATGACTTAGAAAGGAAGAGAAGGGAAGTCAGGCGGTAGCGCAGCGGGTTAGGGTTAAGAGTAAGGACTCATCTAAGGATCCCGGTTCGAGCCCCTGGCTCCCCACCTCCAGGGGAGTCCCTTCACAGGCAGTGAAGCAGGTCTGCAGGTGTCTGTCTTTCTCTCCCCCTGTCTCCCCCTCCTCTCCATTTCTCTCTGTCCTATCTAACAATGACGACATCAATAACAACAACAATAACTACAACAACAACTACAACAACAATGAAAAACAACAAGGGCAACAAAAGGGAAAATAAATAAATAAATATTTTAAAAAGAAAAAAAAAGAAAGAAAGAAAGAGAAGGCAGGATCATGGGGCGGGGGGGGAGGTAGATAGCTATAGAAATAATAGCCAACCCATTTCTGTGATCTTGAGAGAACTAACACAGTTTCCAATGGAGGTATGGAATTATACCCCTTATAATTATACCCCTTATAATTATACCCCTTATAATTATACCCCTTATAATTTTGTAAATTTGTAAATTATACCCCTTATAATTTTGTAAATCTTCTGTCCATTGAGTATGATGCTGGCTGTAGGTTTGCTATATGTAGATTCCACTATCTTGAGGTTATGTGTGCCCCTATGTACACTGTCACATTATTCACAATAACTAAGTTGTAAATATTACCTAAGTATCCATTAGTGGATGATTGGATTGAGAAAAAGTGATCTATGTACAACATATATGCAATATTACTCAACTATAAAAGAAAATGGAAGCTTCCATTTGGAACAACATGGCTTAATCTAAAGAGTGTTATAAATAATCAAAGTAAGTCAGAAAGAGATAAACACTATATAATTTCACTCATACATGGAGGACAGAGAAACAAAACAAAATAGTATCTTAGATTATAATAAAAATGGTAGTTACCTAGTGGGAAAATTTGGTAAAGATTGTCCATATTATGGCAGTGGATAGAATCATGACTTCTGGCACAAGTCCAATTCATAATCTACACTTTAACATATACTGATGTTGACTTAGAATGCTGTACACCTGAAATCTATATGTTTGGGGCCATGTATAATTTTTTAGTCTCAACATACCTCTTCATTCAGCTAGAAGACAGGAAAGACGCCACAGCACCACCAGAGATTTCTCCAGTGTTATAGCACCTCCTATGTGATATTGAGGCTCAAACCTGGACCACATACATGGCAATGCAGCCAACCTGGTGAGTTACATTTCTGGCACCTGGAACCTACATATTTTAAATGAATGTTACTTAAAGGAATTTTAATAGCTACCATTTATTCATCAAATGCATGTTCAGCTTCTACCTTTTAACAGAGTCTGGGCACTATGTTAAGCATAGGGAACCCTGGAGTAAGCACAGGTAGTCAAAAGCAACTCCACTTTAGCACAGAGCCCAGCATATAGTAAGGTCTTCAATATATGCCAGTGGCTATGATAAGAGACTGGCCACTGTGGTGATAAGTCAGCAGTCAAATGGAGATGAGCATAGGCAAGGTCTGAATGTCAACCCAAAATACTCTGTGACCTGATAAAAATGAATGAAATTCTATCTCAAGCTCCTGGTCTACAAAACCATGCCATAATCTTCAGAGAGCTGTGAAGATTAGGCAATAGCACATCTGAAGCATTCCCTCTTGTGTCTGAGCCATGGGCAGATAGTGAGGGGCAGGAAAAAAGAGTCCCTTGCAGAGAGGCAGCAGTATGCTCTGAGAACCTCCCAGAGTATGATCCCAGACTCTTCAATCTCATTATACTTTTTAAACTGGTAAAATATACATGCACAAAATTCATCATGTTAAACTATACATCCGTGTCCATTTAGTATTTACATAATGTACAGATCATCACCTTTCTGGAGTTCCAAAATATTTTTATCATCCCAAAAGAAAATATTGTGCCCTTTAGCAATCACTTTCCTTTGCTTTCCCCTCCCACCGCCCTGGCAACCACTGGACACTTCCTGTTTGTATGGATTTGCCTAATCTGGACATGATACATAATTGGAATTAAGTATGTATGTATTTTCTTTCACTCAGCACAGTGTTTTGGAGTCTCATCCATGTTGTAGCAAAAATCAGTACTGTTTTCCTTTATTTGGCTGAATCATATTCCGCTATATGGAAATATCACATTATATTTATACATTCGACAGTGGGGGAGGGGCATTGGGATTTTGCCTCTTTCTGGCTGTTGTGACGAGCACTGCTATAGAACCCTTATCTCATGTTAATAAATGGAACCAGTATTCCTTCAACTGATTGTTGCTCAGCATCTATTACCTCAGATCATCATCTCATCTGTAAGGGATTTGAGCATGCTCCGACCAAATTCCTTTGGGACTCAAGACTTCTTTAGGTGAAGTCAGCAGCAGATGTGTTTCCTATTCATGCGCTGCTTTTGTTTTGCCTTTACCTCAGGCACTGGTTTGTGTTTCTCTGGCTTAGGTTTCCTAATTGATTTATTGACATAAATCCACCCCTGCATTATTACAATAGTCATTACAGAAACTGTTAATCATTAACCTGTAACTACTATCATTATGAATTTCTTGTTGGCTGCATATAAATGAGGGAAGTGAAAGAGATGGGGTGAGCTCCAGGCTCATGCCAGGCTCCTATTTATATCTAATCTGATTTGATGCTCACTATCTCCCTAGGAAGGAGGAGTTAACATCTGTCACATGGATGAGAAAACTCAGAGTCAAAGACATGACGTTAACATATGAAGCCAAACAAATTGTTGAGTAATCATGTACCCAAAGCTTGGAATAGTGGAGAGGAAGTGTTAGGGGGTTACTCACTGCAAACTCTAGTGTACTTCTGCTTTCAGGTATATATTTTGCAGTAGTTTACGGATACGTGTGAACATATGCTCTCTCTCACAGAAACTGGGTCCATGCTCCAGAGGGATAGAGAATGGGAAAGCTATCAGGGATATGGAGATTGGGTGGTGGGAATTGTGTGGAACTGTACCCCTCCTACCCTATGGTTTTGTTAATTAATCCTTTCTTAAATAAAAAAAGGGAAAAAAAAAAAAAGAAATGACGTGACTTATCTCAAACTGTACCACTTGTAAGAGACTGTGCCAGCCTTCAGCCTCCAGGTGTGATTGGCTCTGACACTGCCTCCCTGCATCACAATGTAATGCTTTCTTAACACAATGATTATAAACAACAGACCATCTTATTCCACCCCTGCTAGTCTCCAAATGCAGCGTTTGCTTCCTGCCTCTCTGTATTTACATGCTATGTTTGAGGGCAATTCCACTTCCTCATTCTGGAAAGGGAGTGGAATTTTGTGCACTCAGGAAGGTTATAGACTTGGGATCCTGATCCAGAGGACTTGGAGCCCAGGTCTCTAGTGTGCCTCACTCACTATCAGCCTTCAGAGAAGCCCATCCACTTATCTTTATGCAAGCAAAATCAGCACGTGTTGTTTGCCTTGAAATAATTTTATTTATATATTAGTATCTTTACCAATAATGAAAAATTAAGTTCATAAATTCAAATTTGCTCAAGCTCATCCAGTTAGAAAATGGAAATGTTGGTCTGTAAGCCCAAGCCATGAGGTTCCAAACCCTTTGCTCCTACTTCAATAATCTATTGCCTCTCTGGGCCATATTCTTTGTAAAAGTTGAAATTATTGTCCTGAATCAAGCAGAGCTGGAGACAGATACCATTTCCAAGAAGAATGTGAAAAATAAATGTTATGGTAACAAATTGCCCATGATCTAATTATCATCATCAAACATTTATTAAAGGCCCATGAACACATGGTGCCCTGCTTGGCAGTTCTCCTCAGAGGGAGAGAAAACTAGAACAGCGGACAATAGGAAGCCCATTAATCTGATGATGTTTCAGCCTTCTGTACTGTCCATAGAATGGAGAAGAAAACAGAGTCGAAGAAGGCCAGTACATAAACAAATTGAGAACTGAGCTTCTTTTTAAGTATTTACTTTAAGGTTCATTTATTCTATTAGGGAGACCAGAACACCACTTAGATCTGATGTCATATGGTACTGGGGATTGAACCTAGGACACAAACCCTATGCTCAACTGCTGAGCTCTCTTCCCAGCCCTGGGGTTCTTTTTTTTTTTTTTTTCAATTAAAAAGCAACAAACAAACAAAAAAACCTCAACTTACATCGGCATAACTCCTAAAAGTTTTTGCAGGAGATAATAACCTTATTCTACAGAAGTGTGGATCTTTAGGGGCCAGGTGGTGATGCACTTGACTGAGCAAACATGTTACAGAAGTGTGGGCCCTGATAAACACCCAAACAAAATGCAATAAATAGGTGGCTATAACTGCTCTCTAACCACAGGGCCAGGCTAACAACAAACCATTAGCCCTCTCTGTTAGAGGTTGAGTCTCCAGGCTAGCCTTGCCACCAGGTCAATAAGAATGTGAACTCTCAGACCATGTATTGGTGCAGCTGCTAGAGTAAACATTGCAGTGTGCAAGGGTCTGGGTTCCAGTCCCTGTCACCACCTGTAGGGGGGAAGCTTCATGAGTGGTAAAGCAATGCTGCAGGTGTCTCTCTGTCTCTCCCTCTATCTCTATCTTCCTGGTCCCTATCAGTTTATCTCTGTCTAATAAATAAATAGATTTTTAAAAAATATTTGGGAGTCGGGTGGTAGCACAGGTGGCGCAGAAAGCAAGGACCGGCGGAAGGATCCCGGTTCGAGCCCCTCGGCTCCCCACCTGTGGGGGAGTCACTTCACAGGTGGTGAAGCAGGTCTTCAGGTGTCTGTCTTTCTCTTCCCCTCTGTCTTCCTCTCCTCTCTCCATTTTTCTCAGTCCTATCTAACGACAACATCAATAACAACAATAATAATAACTATAACAACAAAAAACAACAAGGACAAGAAAAGGGCAAATACATAAATATAAAAGATGTATTTATTTACTGGATACTGACAGCCAGAAATCAAGAGGGAAGGGGGTGACAGAGAGGAAGAAAGACAGAGACTCCTGCAACACTGCTTAAGCACTCGCAAAGCTTCCCCACTTGCAGGTGGAGAACGAGGGCTTGAACCCCAGTCCTTGTGCATTACATCACATGTGCCCAATGAGATGCGCCACCACCCAGCCCCATAAATAAATAGATTTTTATGAAAATGTTAACACTGTCATGTAGCACCTATAAAGCCAATAAGGTTCTGGAAAGCCAGCATGACAGAAATAATATTCATCCCAAATCACCAGATACATGTGTCAAATTTCCACCAGCTGAGTTCCAGTGCTAAAAGGCACCAACTGCACTGCCTTTAGGTCAGGTTTCACACTCCTTCCCATTTTCCTTGGTGTTTCTCCTCTAGAAAATGTGGATTCTCTGTCTGCACATGGCTACATTGGAAGAAAGTTTTAAGGAAACAGTGTTACTCAAATTTACAAGTTCAGAACTACAAATTAGTTTGCATTAAGTAAACTTAGTCTGTAGAGTAATCAAACAGAAAACCCAGAGCACCAGATATGTGTGTTAATATTTGATTTTTTTAACGAGGTACTTATACGTGTGCTAACACAGCTAATGGCATCAAGGTAACAGATGTCCTTCTGAATTGTCCCAGAATAAGAAATGCTTTAGTACTGAACTGAGAGCATTAAGTTCTATGGATATATTAACATGTATATGTGTAAAATAGGGGATATGTAATTCTATAAATTACATGTGATCTGCATTTCACAAACTAATCAAAGGGAGACCTAGCACAGGACAAATAAAAGGAAGGACATCAGCTGGCATTAACTACTAATAGCAGGCACTCTGTTAACCCCTTACAGGACCATCTCTCTCACTCTTGATAGAATTCTCTGGATAGCATGGTCTTCATTTTAAAGGTGAGGAAAATGAAGTCCCAAGAGGTTCTAAAATTGACCCACAGTTACTTAAATCATAAAAGGCAGAATCAATGTTCAAATCCATCAAATCCATTTCAGACAGGACAAAAAAAAAAAAAAAAACCCTTCCAGAATACCACACTGCTTCCCAAGAAACAGCTCAAGTCTCACATCCTGGCAATGGTCCTTCCTCTAGGCTCCTAAAACATCTGTAAGGTTCCTTGTAAACACATGCATTATGTGCTACTGTAACTGTTTCTCCTCCTGGGTCTCCCTTATTAGACTGTGAATTGTTTAGAGCAAGGACCTTGTCTGTCTTGTCATCTTTACATCTGCATGTGGTGTGTGGATGGAAAGATGGATGCATGGGCAAGTGTGAAGATGGATGAATGAATCCATAGAAGAATGGATGTGTGGAATACGAGTTTATTGAGCCTAGGGGTCTAGCTTTTTGTGATCATGATTATTTTTGTTCAGAAACCTTTGTGGGCTGAATTGCCTTGGATCAGTACCCAGAAGCAGTCAAAGGGCAGTAGTTAAAACCACTTTCACCAGTGTCCTTTATTTTATCAATTCTGCTCTAATAGGCCTGTTATCCCTCCATCGCAATTGGTGGTAAGATTTTACCTACCAGACTTGGGCTGGATTTCTCTGGAAAGGGAAGCTCCCTGCTAACTGATGCTATTCTTATTCATAGAGGTTTCTAATCCTCTCCTTAGTCATGCTGAATTATTTGCCTCTATTATATCCTGCAGAACTGAGTTCCAAAGGCTGATTAATTGTATGTTGCCAAATAAATAAATAAATAAATTAGAGCTCCTATGAGTCTGTTTTAAATCTACAGCCTTTTAATTTTATCAAGTGCCCTCTTGACTATGAAAGCAGCAAGGGTGAGAGTATGCTGTGCAGGATGTAGCACCAGTTCAGTGTCTGAGGACCCCAGAAAACGATGTACCAACAACCAGGAAAGCACTATAAACAACGTGGTCAGGGTCAAGGGCTGGCAGAACAGAATGGGTCCATGTGGTGTCCCAGGGGCTCCTCTTAGGGTGAGACTCTTGTTCATTCAACAGCTATTTTATTGAGCACTACTGAGTACTAGATTTTGATGAGATTCCAGGTGTGCTCTGGTGAACAAAGCAGATGTGGTCCAGGAAGGGGACATATAATGAGCATGAAGCAAGTAAATACAATAGTGGCATAGGACACAAATATATCAATATTAATAAATAGGTATTAGTATGCTGCTATGTATTCTCCTGATGAAAACAGCAGATGTTCTAACAGAACGTGAGGATTTCAAAATATGAGAACATGGGGCTGGGTGGTAGAGCAGCGGGTTAAGTGCATATGGCATGAAGATCTAGGACCGGTGTAAGGATCCTGGTTCAAGCCCCCTGGCTCCCCACCTGCAGGGGGAGTTGCTTCACAAGTGGTAAAGCAGGTCTGCAGGTCTCTCTCTCTCTCTCTCTTCCACTCCTCCCTCAATTTCTCTCTGTCCTATCCAACAACAACAGCAACAAAATGGGGGTGGGGGTAGCCTCCAAGAGCAGTGGATTTGTAGTGTAGGCACTGAGCCCCAGCAATAACCCTGCAAATAAATAAATAAATAAATAAATAGCCCTGGAAGCAATATATATATATGAACATATCAGAAAAGTGATGTCATCAGATCCTTGGGGTAAGGGCAAACCAAGGTTCTAAAATCTCCTATAGACTGCCTCAAGTGGCCCTAGGCATAACTTCAACAAGCACAGCTGTGAAGTCACATCACTAAATAGGTTAGAACAATTTGAGGGGGAAGAAAAAAGGAAAACAACGTGATCATCCTAGAACACCGGTAGGGAAACCCCAAGTTGAAAGTATCAGGAAAAAGGTTGCCCAACTTGAGTTGTTGGACTCTAAAGCAGCAGATTCTGAGTGACAGCTCAGACAAGTAAGGTTCCCACTGTGCCAACGCTCCTGGAACAGAGAGGAGTAGTGGGTTTTGTAGTCCCAGATACACAAGGATTTCCTTGTTTGGAAGTTTTCTTGCTGGGACTGACGAAATTAAGTTTCTAAAGATTCATCAGAAGACCCAGCCCTGCACCTTGGTGACTCTTTCAAGAAACACTGCCCCCTAGAAATCCTAGAGTCAACTTCTGGCACATCCCTGTTGACTTTGAGCCTGGCACTATCAGTCATTGAGAAGGCCCAGACAGAGGGCCTAAGCCAGCTCCTTGAAAGAGCCAAGACACTCACAATGGTCAATAAAGGCCTAAGAAAGGAACCCTTCCTGACCTCCCAGTCATTGAGGGGCTAGGAAACAAAAGGTTTGCTCTACCCAAAGAAGAAACCCATAGAACACTGCTAATGATAAGAAGAGGTGCCTCTGCTGCCCATTCCTAGGAGAAAAACAACCCAGGGAAGCACTGAGCCCAAAACTGTGGTATTAAGTCTTCCAGGAAGCTAGGAGGATAGGCTAGAGCACACACTCATGATGTACGTAACCCAGACATTGGGCCTGCGGTATTTGTAGCCTGGAAGGAACACTCTACTCCCCCACACTCTGCCGCTTCCCATTTAGTGGTTCAAACAATGTAAGCTACATTACAAATCAAAATAAGCAATACTGCATTTTATAATTAGCCACAACTTGACAAATTAATTAGTACAGCAGCACAGTGTGTTCCCTGAAGCATGGCTTACTATATTTTGCTTAGAGAATATATGTCACAAATTACAGATGTATTATTAAAAGCACTTATGCAATCAGGGTGAATTCTAAAGGTGCCCTTTTGACACCGCTTTCTGGAATGGAATAGGAACTTAGAGGAGGCAAGAAATACCATCAGACTCACCATATATAAACTTAGAGTTACAATGGTCTTTGTATCGATTTGCTCTTTTTTTCCCTGTATGGAGAACAAAGACCATCAAGGACCAAAGTCTGAACACTGAAAAAGACTTTATGATAATTAGTAACGAGGTGATGTGAAGTAAGAGAAGTCGGACCTCAGAAGCCAAATGATCTAGGACCCAGGCTTGATAACCCAATTCAGCTATCTATTAGATGCATAGTGGTAGGCAAGTCTCTCAACTAGAAATTGACATGATGATAACAATATCTTTCTTGCACGGCTCCTTTAAGGACTGAGGTGTACTTCACATTGAGAACTTACTTAGACCAGGACCTGGTCCATGAGAGGAGACCTTTTGGTTTGCCATTATTACTTCAAGATGCTTTAAATCCGAAGACTCAAGAAGGTATTGTGTTACTGGAAATGTCTCATTCTCTGCTCTAGGTATAGGTTAGGGTATATTCTTCACTATCTAAATATTATCAGAAATGCAAAAACTATTTTTCTTTAGAGGATCACTCACCTCATAGAAATAGATATCTACACCAAAGGTCCGTGAATGAGTTGGCAGTGGAAGCTATAATCAGTGATGGGCTAGTAAATGCTTAACAACCAATTTTCAGGTGGTGGGAGGTAAGACCTGAGTTGTCTGATTTGCCATGCTATGAATCCACCATGGTCAGTTTCAGTATCACTGAATTTGACAGGGCTGGGAAGAGATGTAGATGATCAGTTCTCAGGAGTGGGTACAAGCTGGTCCAGCACAACACTGGCTAAAACTGAAGCTGCATCTGAAATCTTGTATCCACAAGACAAGCTCATTGTTGGAGGCAAATCTTCTGGACTGCTGAATCAGAAGCAGTAGGTGACTAATGGGACAAGTGGAGTTAGCCAAATGTCCAATTATCTGCAGATCTGGTGGTTTGCAGACAAGCTTGGAAGTTCATTAGCTTTCAGGTGCTATGTCTACAAAGGGGCCTCAACTGCTGTGGGGTTTGAATACTTAAGAGGATAAAGACAGTCTCTGGGCTGCAGGACTCAGATCACCTGGAAAGCTAGCTGGGGGTGCATCCACAGTGGAGGGATCTCATTGTAGCTCAGAGGCCACTCACTATGGTTATCTTTTTCTCTTGCTTGGTTTCTTTTACTCTTCCTCCTCTGCCTCTCTCGCCTGCTGCATGTATGATGTGTGGTGTGGTTGCCAGATAGTTCAGGAGAGCCTTTACCAGCTGAGAACCTCAAAGGCAGAGATGTCAAACTCCACCACTTATTTACAAGGAAAACTCCCACAGCACCTTGGACCAACCGTTTTTTGTTTTTTTTTTTTTTAATTTTTTGTCAGTGATGTAATAATCATTTACAAGATTATAAGATACCAGGGGTATAATTCCACACAGACCCCCACCACCAGAGTTCCCTGTCCCATCTCCTACACTGGAAATTTTCCTATTCTTTTGTCACTTTGGGAGTATGGACCAAAATTCTTTTTGGGGTGTAAAAGGTGAATTCTGACTTCTGTAATTGCTTCTCTGCTGGACATAGGTAGAAGTAACAGTTTTTTGAGATCTGCTTTTGCAAACTCACCTGGAGTATCAGTGGTGGTGCAAGGCCTTTGTAGGTTCTCCAGAAGAATGAAAGGTGGAGATGCCTCTAGTTGCAAAATGGTGTCAAAAAGGATTGGATCAGGAGAGATAACATCCAACCTTCTCAGAACCCAAGTAAGCAAGGCTAGCTGGATAGCATCAGTCAGGTTTGCTTAATGATCAAGCAAGGCCCTACAAGCATAGAAGCTTAAAAGTAGCAGAATATACTGCCAAGGCCAGAGCTACAGATGAATGGAAAACTCTTAACTTTCTAGGGTTCTCTCCAAAAAAACTCACGGAAAACCAGGGTCATGTGTGCAGTAAGCAGTGGGTCTGTCCTTCCTGCACCAGCCAAACTTCATTCTAAGCATCTTGCTCTGCCTGTCTAGGAGAGCTCAAAAAGCCCAAGTGCCAGCACAGTGAAAAGAAAATCCCTCAGGGATGATCATCATAAGAATGTCCATTTCACCAGTGGAAAGCAGAGCTATGCAGTCTCCACTCTGATACCTGAAACCCCAGGCAGGAAATTCCCTTTCTCAGCCCCCAACTGTTCATCTGGGCACCTCAAAGTGCCTCTCTCTCTCTCTCTCTCTCTGCTCTCTACACACCCTTAGTCCTCTATCTCTATGATGTCCTCAGAAGAAATCTATAAACAACTGAAGGAGTGAAAATGAGAGACCCTCGCCTTCTCCAGCATAATGATTTCATTGATAGATCAGTATAAGGAAAAGTTTTTGGACAGCCAGGGGTTGGGCCACAAGGCAGGCTTCCCCTGGGAGTGCATCCTGAAGGCTCTCTAGCAGACCTCTTTCTGGAGGCTTACTGACCCTCCTGCCCTCATTACCAGCTGGATGATGCCTGAGGCACAGGAAAGGATGCAGGTGGGCAGGCTACAGGCTACAGGTGACCTGCGTCAGCTCTGCAGCCAACTGGAGCTTCAGTTTGATCTCTGGCAAATTCACAGCTCAACTGAACTCAATAAAACCCCCTCTGGAACTGTATACTCCATCATAAATAACCCAACTACCAGGTTTTTTTTTATTTTACCTCTCTTACAAAAACAATTTCTGCTCATATTCTCCATTTCTTGTTCCCCAAAGTCAGCCTTTGGTGAAATTGAGTTTCACTCATCTCTAAGCACTTACATTTTCTGGAACCTTAGATGAGTGATTCTTTACCTACAAAGTGAATTAGTCCATGCATTGTAATTCTGAGATGTTAAATTTTAGTGTAAATTAATGTATAAAATTAAAATACTTTAATGTGGTTATTAAAATACTTACAAAACATATTACCTAAAGCATGCTTTTAGTATTAAGCAAGCAATACATTATTATCTAATGCCAACTTCACATCCTTTTTAACAATCTACTAAAGAAACATCAGATTTTTTACCAAGCTTTAATACAGAAACATTACTTAAGAAGTAGGATTGTCAAGGTTAAGAACAGAACTGTGATGTGTTAAATTCTCTATCCCAGTGCCTAGCAAATGCCAAACACATAATAAGTGTCATATAAATGTTTTCTGAAAGAAGGAGTGAATGAATTAATGGCATTCTTGTACATTGAGTGCTTAATTTTCAAATCCCTGGGTGCCACCCACACCAGCTGCTTCCTTTCCCTACTTGGTAATCATGGCGCATAAACTTTAAACCACTTCTGACATGCCAGTGAGTGACAACAACCCAATATAATAAATTCCAATGTTACTTCTTTTTTCACTCTGGAAATGGAAACAGAGAAGTAACTTACCTAAGATCACACAACTATTAACGATAGAGCTAGAATTTGAACAGGATTTCTCTGTCTCTGTGACTCTCATGTACCATCACTAAAGCAGTGTGAAGTGGCTGAAGTTTGCTGGTATGTTAGCTCATTTGCATAAAGTCCACCAGTCACTGCAGAGCAAAGTGAAGATATAATGTGGGATTCAGAAGGGTAATAAAGGGGAAAAAATAATCTTGACAGATGAGACAAGTACTTTTCTTAGAGAAAAAAAAAACTGTCTACTGTGGACATTACTCAAGACAACACATGAGACACATAGGTCTGGGTATTGAGACTGGTCCAACCTTCAAAGGAAAGAGAATGTAGGCTGTATGATACAAATGATGCATGAGTGGAAATCTGGGAGGGGGTAGGTAAGGAGAAGAGATGGGGTGAGGGGAAAAGAGAAAACAAAATGGCAGAGGAAAATCTGAAAATAGGAGTAAGGTGTGGCTCACTCAGTAGACTGGTAATGCTACAATGTCCAGGGACCCAGGTTCAAGCCCCAAGTTCCCGCAGCAAGGGGGAAGCTTAGTGAAACAGTGCAGAGGATATGAACAGGATATTCAGTACAGAAGAGATCCAAAAGGCTAACAGACACATGAAAAATTGCTCCAGATCACTGATTTCAGAGAAATGCAAATAAAGACAACAGTGAGATACCACCTCACCCCTGTGAGAATGTCATACATAAAAAATGACAACTGGAAAAAATGCTGGAGAGGTTGTGGGGACAAAGGAACCATTCTACACTGCTAGTGGGAATGTAAATTGGTCTAACCTCTGTGGAGAACAGTCTGGAGAACTCTCACAAGGCTTGAAATAGACCTCCCATATGACCCATTAATCTCTCTCCTAGGGATATATCCTAAGGACTCCATAACACCCAACCAAAAAGATATGTGTACACTTATGTTCATAGCAGCACAATTCATAATAGTTAAAACCTGGAAGCAAACCAGGTGCCCAACAACAGAAAAATGGCTGAGAACGCTGTGGTATACTTACACAATGGAATACTACACAGTTATTAAGAATAATGAACTTACCTTCTCTGACCCATGTTGGATGGAGCTAGAAGGAATTATGTTAAGTGAGATTAGTAAGAAATACAAAGACAAGTGTGGGATGATCCCACTCAGACACAGAAGTTGAGAAAGAACAGAAAGGGAAATTCAAAGCAGTTTGACTAAGTTTGGAGTATGACACCAAAGTAAAAATATCTGGAATCGATAGTTAATGTTATCATCACATTATTTGTTAATTGGGTTAACTTTGAAAAGTCCTTTTGTTATGGTTTTCTGTACAGTATCCAGTATCTTGTATATAGCTGTGCTATTGGATGCTTCTAATCTACTTGGTCTAGGCTTTTGAGAGAGTCCGCATATCAAATACACAGCCTATATATTAAAAAGATTCAGTTTGTGTTTTGAGAAACTTTGAGACATACAATTAATTTTCCCCCTCTCATATTAATTAACTACTGATTTATATGTCTACATTTTGCTAGGAGTGTACATAAACACCATTCCCACCACCAAAGGACTGTGACCCATCCCTCCCGCCCACTCCCACCCCCCACTGGCGCAGGAAGCTGTATGTCTACCCCTCACCACTGGGTTTTTACTTTGGTGCCCTACTTACAATTTAAAAAAAAACAACTGAGAATAACTAAAAAGTTGATAATTATAAATTAAAAGCTTTAAAGATCAAAAAAAAATCTGGGTGGAGGGTGAAGGTAGATGTTCAGCTTCACGGGGGGGACATAAACCTTTGGTGGTGGGAATGGTGTTAATATACTCTCCTATTAACTTATAGTCGCATAAATCACTAACTAATATGAGAGGAAAATATGGATTGAATGTCTCAAATGTTTTGATGCATAGACCATAGCTCTGAGTATATATGCCTTCTATCTAAGCACTTAAGATTTCAAATTGGGGGGGTCGGGCGGTGGCGCAGTGGGTTAAGCGCACGTGGCGCAAAGCGCAGGGACCAGTGTAAGGATCCCAGTTCGAGCCCCCGGCTCCCCACCTGCAGGGGAGTCCCTTCACAGGCGGTGAAGCAGGTCTGCAGGTGTCTATCTTTCTCTCCCCCTCTCTCTCAGTCTTCCCCTCCTCTCTCCATTTCTCTCTGTCCTATCCAACAACAAAGCAACATCAACAATGGCAATAATAACCACAACGAGGCTGCAACAACTAGGGCAACAAAAGGGGGGAAAAAAAATGGCCTCCAGGAGCGGTGGATTCATGGTGCAGGCACCGAGCCCAGCAATAACCCTGGAGGGGAAAAAAAAAAAAAAGAGATTTCAAATTGGTAATGAAATCAAATTTTAACAGTGTGCTCAAACTGTTAATACATTTCTAATAATGACTTGTGCTTTGAAATATTAAATCACCAGGGTGTGGGCAGTAGCGCAGCAGATTAAAGTGCAAGGACCAGCATAAGGACCTGGTTCAAGCCCCTGGTTCCCCAACTGCAGGGGGTCGCTTCACAAGTGGTGAAGCAGATCTGCAGGTGTCTATCTTTCTCTCCCTCTCTCTGTCTTCCCATCCTCTCTCAATTTCTCTCTGTCCTATCCAACAACAATGACAACAATAACAACAACAACAACAATGATAAACAACAAGGGCAACAAAAGGAGAAAAAAATGGCCTCCAGGAGCAGTGGATTCATAGTGCAGGCACCCGAGCCCCAGCAATAATTCTGGAGGCAAAAAAATAAAATATTAAATCACCTATAAGCTTAAACTAGGGAGAACAGAAGCAACTGTTGGCATCACTTCATAAGATACAGCTATATGTAAATAAAATTAAAGGACATAAATTATGATGAGGTCTTGTATGATACAATAAATCCAAACAATGGCGTTTTCAAAGATAACACAACTGCGAAACAATTTGGTTATAACAATAACTATCTGTTGTCTTCTTAAACCCTAAGACAGCAGAAAACTATCCATTCTCTGCAAAACCCATATTTCTCCCAGTCCTGGAACCTCTGGGGTGGGGCTCACTATCCTGCATGCTTCTCTAAATTCATACCAACTGATACTACATCTGCTGATCGCAAGCTATTCAATGTAACCAGTACCACCTCAACATGTTTCACTTCAGATTGTGTCCAGAGATGACAGGCATGGAATATCAACCATCTAGCTTCATTACTCCGGTGAGAACTTTCCTAGCTCATAGGACTCCTAAATTCCATTTCAGCTGGTGCACTTTGTAACAAAGCCTCAAAACCTAGACATAGGCCAGGGCCCTTGAGATAAGGCATGTGTACACATGTATCCATAAGTTAGGGGAAAATATTAAAGCAAAAGTGCACAATAGTTTTCAGTGAGTCAATAAATGCAAGCAAGTATAAAGACCTAAAAAAAGACATCATAAAGTACTTAATCAAATAGTTTCGATTAGACCTAGACACTCCTCACCTATTTCTTATTTCACTTCCCTCAATCATTCCAAAACTAACCTTGTCAGACAAAGTAAGGATTACAAAAGCTGGATAAGGACAAGAGACTGGCATACTTTAATGATGACTCTTTGGTCACTACCAGGCCACCCCCACGTCCGGGGCCTTAGTAAGGGAATCCTGGGATTCGTACACAGACATGATGAGCCTAGACCTCTACCGAATCCCTCTCTCCTTTGCCGCTTGTTTTCCCCATCAGGAACAACATAATGGACCCCTTTGTGGGCCCCTACAGGACCTTGTTCTCAATGTGGATCAGTAATGGTAGGGACTTTTCCATTCTCTGAAGGGAGGTTGAGCAACATACTCAACCACTGGAGGAAGATGGGTCCTGAAATTAGTACAGCCTGAATATCCCTAGCTGTGACCACAGAATGCAAGCTCAGACCTTCAGGGATGCAGAGTTTACACAGGCTCCTGTGCTGAATATGGTCCCCAGATCAAATCGATGAAGTTTATAGTTAACAATATTTATACACTTTTCCCATATTTGGGAGCTACTCTCTTCCCTGATCCAGCTTTCTAGTCCTTTTTCCAACTATGACACCATCTCCCCAGACAATAACTTGGGTCCACCTGCATGTAAGCCACAAGACTCAAGCAAAAACTAGTGAAGCCAAGGGCCCATTGGAATATACCTAAAATAGACATACTAGCTTTTTCCAAAATGGAGAAGCCCAAATCTTCATCTGCTATGTTCCTACCTCTAGGTTCCTGATTAGTCGACAATCTGTTCTGCTTTATATGGTAACTTTTATTCAGCCACCAGGTTCCAAAAGCTACCATGATGCCAACCTGACATCCCTGGGCAGACGAAACCACCAATGTGTCCTGGAGCCCCACCTCCTCAGAGCCCCACCCCACTAGGGAAAGACAGAGACATGCTGGGAGAATGTATAGACTTGCCAATGTCCATGTTCAGTGGGGAAGCAATTACAGAAGCCAGACCTTCCACCTTCTGCATTCCATAATGATCCCGGGACTTAGTCCCAGAGGGATAAAGAATAGGGAAAGGGAGTTCTGGTGGTGGGAATTGTACCCCTATTATCCTATGGTCTTGTCAATATCTCCATTTTATAAATAATAAAATAAAAATTACTAAAGTCCTCGGCTCATAGGAATATACCTAAAGTAGACATCCTAGCTTCTGTCTACCCTAGGGCCCCTATTCTCATTGGCTCTAATCCTACTCTTTGGTTCCTGCTTTATATCTTACTGTCTCTCAGTCACCAAATTACAGATGTTACAATTCCACCCTGACCTCCCTAGGCTGATGACCTTGCCAACATGTCCCAGATCTTCACCTCTCCAGAGCCTTACCCCACTAGGGAAAGACAGAGACAGACTAGGGTATAGATTGACCAGCCAACATTCATATTCAGCAGAAAAGAAATTATAGAAACCAGAATTCCTTCCTTCTGCACACCAAATAAGAATTTGGGTCCATACTCCCAAAGGGGAAAATATCAGGGAAAGATGACCAGAGGTCTCTAAACCCCAGTTCCACCAGCACCCAGAAGTTTTATGACCAGGAACCTTTGGCTTTGCCCCATAACTGAAAGGGAAGAGGATCTGGACAACTCCTGTGGAATTCAGGTACTATTTCCCTTATCTGAGAAGAAAAGAGGAAAAAGGAAGGACACCTAGAAGCTGTAATAGGTGTAGGTGTGGCTTAGGAAGGAAGTGAAGGTAGGACCTCAGAAGTGAATAAAAACAGGCCTCGGGCCCTTTCCTCTGCTCACGCCAAGATGCTTAGTTCTTGAATCAGGGAAATAAAACGGCATGTACCATATTTGAGCAAAGATGGCTGACCCCATGTAGAAGCTAATGTGCCCCCTCCCTTTGTTTTTGGAGGACTAAGAAGCTCTTTATTGAGAGTCACAGAGACCTAGTCAAAGAGGCTGAAGCCCAGGTCATCAGACTTTTTGAACTCCTCCTCCTTTACTTCTACTTCCTTCTCCTCAGCTGGGGTGGTTTTCCTCAGTGCACATGTTGCAAATCAGGCTCCCAATGCTGCCGTTGGCCACAGCCTTGGCCAACAGTCCAGGCCAGAAGGGCTCCAGGTTGAAGGGCTCCAGTTAGGGGGGAAAGGTTTTAACAATGAAATGAAGATTGTTTTGACCTTTGGAACCAAAAGAGGGTTAGAGTTGCCACCAGGAAACATGGTGCAAGCCAGAGACTCTGGAAAATGACTCAGTCATTGCCTACTCAAAGTTTATCCCCCTCCTAAATTTGGTGTAATACATAATAATAAATCCTAAATTCACCTTGATCTTACCTGCATTGGTCTCTTCATGTCAATTGAAGTGGAAGGAGGGATATTATCATGATAGGTGACACCATCAAAAAAAGAAAAGCCATTTTCTCATCTCTGGACAATTACCTCCATAAAACTCCCAATTACCGCTCCTTTACATGAAACTTCTTTGCATATGTAAATGCATTGAATGGCTAGAATATAATGCTACAAATTGCTAATATCCTTTCACAAAGGAGACAAGGAACCAAATTAATGCTCAGCGAGGTCAAATCATTGCTCAGGCCACATGCACAGCAAGCAGTCAAATGGGAGACACTATCCAGGTAACGTCTGTTTGACAGCAAAGGCCATGACTTGTCCACACTCACACTTCTGTCAGGAGACACAGGAACAATGGGCATACCAAAGTATGCAGGAATTCTCCATGACTCAGTGCATGTTCTCTGAGCATTCGAACAAAGGGCTGCCTTGAAATTAATTAGCTGCTCATACTCAAAATCAATTAATCTCAGTCAAGCTCACTGAATTCTCATCCTCAATGACTAAAGTACTAAACCTAAATTTGTCATCAAAGACTACTCTCCAGCAGGAAACCCACTCTTCTAATAAACTTGACCTCCTAAGCTACCCAAATGCTGATGGGAGAGGAGAGGATGGCTACAGGCTGAACAATAACCTGGAATCAATAACCTGGAGCGGAGCCAAGCCCTGAGTACCAGACCCAATCCAGGCATATATTATTAAAACATAAGCTAAAAATCACTTATTCTGCATTGTGTGATTAATAGTGTTGGCCCATTCCTGAGAAATGATGCAATTACTCCTAGTGAATGGAGATGTTAAGGGACTTGGTACTAACAGGGCCCTGTGTATGACTTCATGGTAAATTAGGACTTTTAGAGGGGGTGGGGTGGGAGCACTGCTATATTATCCAGTCTAAACAGAGTTTCTGATCCCGACTTTCTCCTTGCCTGTAAACTGTGATCAAGTAAACTAAAGACTGAGGAAATCAAAGGAGCTCTAGGTTAATTGGAACCCAGCAATGGTTGCTGGAGATGGGTTTTGTGCGATCCTGAATGAGCCAAGTGCTGACAGCCTTTCATCCACACATGAGCCACCTCAATGCCCTCTATGGTGCAGCAGAAGCACTGGAGATGTGGTTTCCAGGGAGAAAAATGACTTTTAATCAAGACTGGGAAACAGTGTAATTAGATAGAAACAGCCACAAAACCACAAGTGAGGGAGCTCGCTGTAATATCAAGCTTCCGCTTTCAGAGGCTAGTGAGATTTTGGCATAAACTATGCTGATGAAAGCATTTGGATTTTCGTTCTCTGGCTGACCGGAACTTCCCAGGAGGAAAATAATGGCCACTTTGTCCTCACTAGAAACACCCCATGTAGTGATGCAGTGGTGCAGTCCCTTTTTTTCCCCCTCTCTTTCTTCTATTCTCTCCTGGCCCCGACCTCATGCTTATCTTCCTGACAGACAAATGAGCACATGTGTAGGTTTTTCTCATTTGGGCAAATAAACTCCAAATGCCTAGTGAAGAAGATAAACTGTTTGGAGGCTCCAGGATCAAAAGTCACCAACTGAGGACTCTAATTTGCATTCATTTTATTTCGAGTTCATAGGCCTATGAAACAGAGTGCCATGTTGTTGTTTTTTTTAATAGACACACTGACTTCACTGACCTCTAGAGGATCATTTCAGTGCCCATCTTGGCAAAAGCAGGGCAGAGAGACAGTCACTATCTGTGATTATATGTCTATTAACATAGTCACTTCCCTTGGAGCTTTACAAAGCCTTACAGGGCCTCTAGAGGGAGAAGGCATTAAAACCCCAGCTAATGCAATCTAATAGTCTAAAGCAAAGAGACTGTGAGAGTGGCCAGTGGTTCCTCCAGAACCAGGGACAGGAGCACACAGTGAGACTTGGACATAAAAACTGTTTCATGCAAAAGCAGGGCTAGGTCAGGGCCCTGAGATTAAAAGCCAATGCACAGGGTCCACGACAGAGTTAATAGCCTCTCTCCTTATGAGTCTGCATGAGGGGAAATTCTCAGCCAGAATTCCTACCAATTCTGTTAGTAGGGATGTCATCTGTCAGGGAGAGGAAAAACTGTGATTTATGGATCTGTTAAATTTAAAGCTGCATAAGCTTTTTGTTTATGACACAACACATAGAAGGCTATTTTGAAATGCCAAAAGATGATAACACTATGAGATATTGTAAGACACAGTGGAAGTTCACAGGCGTTAGAACCCTACAGACCTGAGGACACATCTGCAAGCTCTTCTCTTTCCTGAGGCTCACATCCCTTCTCAATAAAACAAATAATAATTCACCCGATTTTTCAGTGGCCTCACACAACAACACCTTGTCATTCTTAATCATTTCATGGGCATTATGTTTATGCTTACTGACAAGTGGGATGCTAAGGTTTGAAGAAATTAGGCAACCTGATCCAAAGTCATTACTTAGCAAACACAGACCTGAGAAGAGACTTAGATTTATCAGTACCCACAATGCTAAGTGTGTGAGAAGAGATCAAGCCCACAGCACCCTCAGTGGTGGTAGTAGTTCTGGTCTTATTTCCGACCATCACCATCACTACCACTGCCACCATCCCTATCATTCAACTTTGAAATAGATCATTGGGTATATGTACACATTTGATATCACTGACCTATATATTTCCTTCTTAATTGTAATGTTTCCTTAATAAAAACAACTGATGGAGAGGGGCTGCTGAGTGACTAAGAAAAAACTTGGCATGGTAGTGAAGGGTGCTGATCCAGGAGACAGAACGTCAGCCTAGCTATTACAGATGAAGGACACACATAATCTGTCTTTATATGGTTCAAAGATTGCTTCATTTTCAAAACAGCTACTCCACAAAAAAGGCAACCCCACCAGCATCAGGGTGACCCATCATGCATCTGCAGGATACTGGGCCTAAATGGTACTTCTGGCTCCATTCCCTGGCTTTGACTATCACTGAAACCCAGACTCCATTCCATGATTCATATGTTCGCAAGCACTTAAGAAATATATATGGACCCACCATATAATCTGGCAATTCCCATCCTAGAAATTTATACAGAGAACACACAAAACATCTACCTGAAAAGATATATATATATATGTATATATATATATATATATATATATATGCCTATATTCATAGCAACACTGTTTGTAATAGCCAAAACTTAGAAACAACCCAAATTTCCACTGAAAGATGAAGAACTAATCAAAGTGTGACCGTACATGAATACTACTCAGCTGTAAAAAATTACTAGAAATCTTCTCTTTTGCTATAGTTTGGATAGAACTGGAAGGAAGTGATAATGACACCGTACACCAAGAAAAACTTCAATGGATCTTGATTTTGAATATATAAAATGGAAACATAAAAGTACTTGTAAGGTCATATGCAGTGCTAGAGACTGAGCTTAGGGCCTTGTCCTTGTGAGTCCAGCACTTTATTCACTGTACCATTTCATAGGTCGCCCCAGCTTGCTTTAAAAGAGAGCATCTCTTCTTATCATTCTCAGGAATACATGGTAAGCCCTCATGAGAACTCAATCTTAAATAGTCTGCTTATCCAATCCTGTCAAAACCTAACGGCAACGATGATGAGACATGATCTGTATGCACACAGAACTCTGGTACAGTCCCACAAGACTCAGGCAGGTATGTCTTTACAGATGGCGTGCATCAAGGGATCACTGGGAAACCAAGTCAATAAATTTATGGAGGGTGACCATGTACCAAGTTAGTAATGACACTTTATAAGAAGTGTGGTTCTGACCCTCAAGTTGTAAAAAATGAAGCACAGAATTTTCCAAATGGTAAAATCTACTTGGAATGTAATGTTCAATGTTTTTTTTTTAATAATAATTTCATCTATCAAATACAGTTAGACATTTATTTATTTAATAATGGCTGGGAAGTTTGTGGCTGGGTGAACCTGGTTGATATTATGGACGTGCTCTGAGAAACAAATGAAAGAATGCTGATTTGCTTCAGGAAAAAAAACAAAGAAAGAAAATATAGTAACAGAGTGGGGTACAAAATCAAAATCCAGCCCCAAATGGTTCCTCCTATTTATAAAAAATGAATACCTACAAAATTTGGGGGAAGTAAAAGATTGGGAAAAAATCAACTAGAAGTTCATAAATCCCTGTGGGGGGAAAAGCATGTAAATTTAAGTAGTAGCAAAGCATGTAGGGAACTGTTTGAAGAACATGGAATGGCAAGACATTTTCTCTGAGTAGAATTCAACATCACAAAGATTTTTATTCTCCTTAAGTTAATTTATAAACTTAAGGGAACTCTGACTGATGACTGGATGTTTTTTTAGCACTAGAAAACTAAATTTAAAGTTAAAAAATAATTAGGAAAAAACTATATATATATATATATATATATATATATATATATATATATATGTAATAATGAGGGGGCACCAGGGGACCTGACTATACCAGCTACTAAAATAAAACAGTGTGAAAGCTCATTAAGAAGATCAATGAAACAGAATAAAAATTCAAAAATCAGACTCATATCTATGCATTTATAGTTTAGTATATTGTAGGTTAATATATCATAAAGAGGATCTTGCAAATAAATGGGGAAATGATAATGAGACTATACACCAAGAAAAACTTCAATGGATCTTGATGTTTGAATGTTTAAAATGAAAACACAAAAGTACTTGTACAGAAAAAGGAACTTCTCCTTTATAACTTTGTATTGTAATGTGTTTTTTTATGAACTAAATTTCAGAGACCATAATATCATAACTTTATAATATATAAATCAAAAAAATATTTTATGAGCCAAGTCAAGAAAACCACAATAACAAATTGACTCAGAAGTTTCAATTCATGTCAAAGATCAGGGGACAAAGTCCCAAATTGTAAAAGGTTCTAAAACCAATAGAAAATAGACAAAGTGTCACAAGAAATGAAACACAGATAACTCCTGAGTCGTGAGCAGATGCTTAATCTCACTTGGTAGAGAAATGCAAATTAAGACTATACTCTCATACTATTTTTATCCATCATATTGGCAGAAGCCCAAACATTTGATAACACATTTTGTTGACAAAACTATGGAAAATAGACATAGACTTATATTTTGCTGGTTAGAGTAAAAACTGATAGAACCCCTTTGGAAGGAAATTTTTGCAATATCTATCAAAATTACAAATGCAAAAATCTTTTTGCTCTGCAATTCCATTTTTAGAATTTTATCTGATACTTGCAAAAATTCAAACTGACCTAATTACAAGATTACTCTGCAGTGTTGTTTTTCATAGCAAAAGATTGAGTAGAAATGCTATCAGTAGGAGGTTGGCTAAATAGGTTGTGTCACATGTATACAATAAGATATTGTGCAGCTGGGAAAAAGAATAGAAAACTTTTTAGCACACATATATGCGAATATCTCTAAGATCTGTTACCTACTGGGAAAAAAAGCAAGGTGCAAAGCAGGGATACACAGTATGTACACAGAAAGTGGGAAAATGTGGATTTATATTCCAAACTTCTTGTAATTCATTAATGAAAATATGAATTAAAAATCAATAATGTCTCTGTCTGAGGGGGTGGGAAGGGATGGAGTAACACTGGACTTAGGAGAATTTTCACTCTCTACATTGCTAGTTTCTGAGTCATGCGAATGCATTATCTGTTTTAAAATTAAATGATTATATTGGAGTTGTACTTTCTAGAGAGAAATAAACAGCAGAGGAATTGATCCTTGAGGACACCAACTACATTGAGACTTTAGAAGTATGGACATAGAGTACATAAAAGAATTAAAGAATGCTGGGAAAGAAGAACAAAATTCTGAAGGACTGAACAAACAGAACCCTGGGTCCATGCTCCCAGAGGGATAGAGAATGGGAAAGCTATCGGGGGAGGGGGTGGGATATGGAGATTGGGTGGTGGGAATTGTGTGGAGTTGTACCCCTCCTACCCTATGGTTTTGTTAATTAATCCTTTCTTAAATAAAAAATAATAAAAAAAAAAAGAAAAAAAAAAAAAGAAGTGCCCAATACTAGTAGTTGTAATTGTGAAGGAATAAAATGTAAGAAACATGCACCCTACAGTTTCAACTTGCTCTGTACATTATAGAACACTCATGGGTGTATTGTATATCTGCACATACTTCATAACTGAAAACATTTTTTTTTGCCTCCAGGGTTATCACTGGGGCTCTGTGCATGCAATATGAGTCCAATGCTCCTGGAGGCTATTTTTTCCCTTTTGTTGCCTTTGTTGTTGCTATTATTGTTGTTGTTGTTGCTGTCGTGGTTGTTGGATAGGACAGAGAGAAATGGAGAGAGGAGGGGAAGACAAAGAGGGAGAGAGAAAGACACCTGAACACCTGAGTCACAGCTTGTGAAGTGACTGCCCTGCAGTTGGGGAGCCGGGGGCTCGAACCAGGATCCTTACGCAGGTCCTTGCGCTTTGCACCACATGCACTTAACCTGTTGTGCTACTGCCGGCCCCCCATAACTGAAAACATTGCGATGAGCAATGAATGAATGCCTTTTGCCCCCAACAACTGTATATCCAAAAATATTTTTTAAAGATTTTTATTTATTTATTAATGAGAAGGATGGGAGAGAGAGAGAAAGAACCAGACACTCTGGTACATGTGCTGCCAGGATTGAACTCAGGACCTCATGCTTGGAAGTCTAGTGCCTTAGCCACTGCGCCACCTCCCGGACCACCCAAAAATTTTTTTTTAAAGAAACCATTAAGAAGGTGTTCACAGGTTTAAGTACAAAGGTGTACCTCATACACAAATGCTCAACAATACATGATTCATTGACTAAGTCATAGCCTTCCTTATGAAAGAATGGCAGACAGTCACTAGATGTATGCTATGGAATGTTTAATACCACTCTCTGCTGGCAAAGATATACACTAAAATATTCACTGCAGTTATCTTTGTGAGTAGGATTATGGATGACTTTTATTCTTTTTGAATATTAATATTTTCTAATTTTTCTACAATGAATATATATTACTTGTATAATGAAAACCATAGAAGTTATTAAAAAGTGGTGGGCAATAAAAACCAGCTTAGCTGATTGATATAGCAGAAAATGATCTTAATGGGCATCAGTTGTCTAGGCTCTCTACTCCAGGATGCTTAAAGGTGTGCTATGGGGGAATCTAAAAGTTCTTCTAAAGGACTAGAGGAGAATAAGGATTCGGGGAAAGAGGAATGCAGGATGCACAATTGGAAGCTCTTTTCCACACTCTGGGCCTGTCACCCCTACAACAGAGAGAGAGAGAGAGAGAGAGAGAGAGAGATCCTATCTTTCTTTCTTACACCTAGTTGAGTGCACACATTATAACGCATAAGGACTAGGTTTGAGCCCCTGGTCCACACCTGCAGGGGGAAAAGCTTTGTATGTGGTGAAGCAGTGTTGCAGGTGTCTCTCTGTCTCTGTCTCTCTTTCTCCTCTCTACCTTCCCTTTCCCTCTCCATATCTGGCTGTCTCTATCCATTAAATAAATAAAGTTTTAAAGAAACTGCTATCATTTTCTCTGTCGTGTATACACACACAACTCATCTATACTCACATACTAATTCATATCCACATACACGGTCACAAATAGTTCCATTTCCTTGAATTTTACAAGGACATCTGACAGATAAGACTTTAATATAGGAGCTTGCAGATGGAAAAACAGGACTACTACCCTACCCACAAGAAACTCTTGCCTTTCCACCAAGTTGGAGCACCAAGAAATGACTTACCTCTCATTATCCCCCTGAAAATACCCTCTCAGGATTCAGGTAATGATCTTGAAGAATTTTTATTCCAGGGAGATGAAAGCACGGGAGAAGACCCAGAGGCACAATTTAAGAGGACTCTATGGGAAGCAGAGTGATTTTCTATCTACCAAGGCGGGGGTGGGGGGGAGCATAAACATTGCTAAATCAAAGCAGGCCCTAGAAAAGCAGAGGAAAAAAGTCATAGTTCTGACTCCTCTTGCAGGTAAGGACCCCTCCTCATTCATCCACAGCTCTTGTCCAGCATGTGAAGAGGAAACAGTGTGCCCTGAACAGGCTGAGGCCAGAAGTCCAGTAGCATCTTGTTGCATCAAGTGACTGACCTTATGTAAGTTCTGAAAAATCATCAGTCTAATCAGCATATAATAGCAGCTATCATTTAGTATGTTAGCACTATTTAGCAGCTATTGGGATGGCACAGTCTTACTTGAGCCTAATAGCAAGACTTAAGGGATAGTGTAAAACACTCATTATAAAAAGTGGCCCCATTTTACTCCTACCTGTATGCACACTCTCTGCCATGCAATATTGCAGCTTCTCCCATGAAGAGGTACAAGCTTTATTTATCATCCTTTGACACTGGACACATACCAAAGAAGGGAAGCAGAGTGGTAGTGTGCCAATTCTAAGCCTAGGTCTCCAGAGTCCCTGCATACTTACACTTCCACAAGCACAGAATTGGGCTACTACTGCAGCATGAGAGGCCACATCAAGAAGAGCCAGCCTAGGGGCCAGGAGGCCATGCTCTAGGTAGAGTGCACACATTACCATCTGCAAGGACCAGGGTTCAATCTGCAAGCCCCCACTTGCCAGGAGGAAGCTTCATGAGTGGTAAAGCAGTGCTACAGGTGTCTCTCTTCCTCTTTGCTTCTCTATCAGCTCTCCTCTCTCAATTTCTCTCTGTGCTATCAGGAAGAAAGGAAAGAATGAAGGAGGAAGAGAGGGGAAGCGAGGGAGGTGTGATGGCCACAAGGACTGGTGAATTCATAGGGCAGGCACCAAGCTCCATCAATAACCCTGATGTCAATAAAAAAAGAGAGAAAAGAGCCAGCCACAATACTCAAAATCAACCAGACCTCCAATAGACCACAGATCTGAGTGAGACACTCAAGATCAGCCAAACTAGAACCACTCGGTGAATTCATGTGAAATAACACCATTGTACTTCTAAAGTGCTAAATGTGGAGATAGAGCACATTATATGGCAACAGGAGACAGGTAAGCATCATAATTGAGAAGGAGGACATTTTCCCTCTACTGACTGATTCCCTACCTCCCCCAGACCTCGCCCAAATTGATAAGCTCAATGCCTAGCCCCTATGTGTTGGTATGTGTGGGTCAAGTGAGGACTTTGAAAACTAGTTCGCATCCTCAGGTGAGGTCCTGAGGACAGGGTCCTGGCCTGATGGAATTAGATGTAAACACTCCACTTGCGTTACTACCCCTGCCCTGCAATCACACAACAAAAAGGCAGAGCTGCAAGCCAGGGAGAGAGTTGCCACCAGAACCCAATCAGGCTGGCACCCTTCCCTTGGACTTCCAGTCTCCATAACTGTGAGAAAATAAACTGTGACTGTTGTTTATGCCGACCAGTATTTTCTTACAACAGAGAAGACTAAAGCAAGATCCCAGTGCAAGTAAGTGGTAGAGTGAGAATCCAAAGCCTGCACTCATGAGGAACAGTCCACAGCTTTCTGTCCAGTCCCTCTCCCACCTCAGGACTGTCATCAAACAGACTTCACTTCCAGGGTTTACACCCATAGGGCTGCCCTCTGCTTTGAGCTATCCTAAAATTTAAAAATACGTAGGCACGTGGAATTCCAAAACTAGAAGCAGACTTGGAGAACACTAACTCAAAACTCTTAGTTACAAAGATGATGCCACTAAAGACCAGATCTATCAAATGAATCATGCAAAGGTCTGATTATATTTCAGAAAAGTCTAAAGCAAAGGGCTCCAAACCCCAAGGAAGTGCTGGTCTACACTGGGTTGCTCTGTCTCTCCAGACATAATCTGAACAAAAAGGGACTTATCCTTTAGGAATTCTCATCTTCCTCTCAATCCTAGTGCCAAGGGTCTAAATCTTGAGCTCCAGGAGTCAGAATTCCTATTAGCTACTTAAGAATTCCTGACCCAGGACTGATGAAATAACTTACTTGTAAATTATGCTGCTTTGCCATGTGTGAGACCCAGGTTCAGACCTGGCCTCCATAGCATTGAAGAATTCCATGCTGTGGTCTCTTTCACTCCCTCTCTCTGCCTCTCTATCTCTGTTTTCAAAATAAAATCCTAACCCCTACCCTACAATTGGAGAGAAATAAGTTAAATGGTAAGGCATCCGGCTTTCATGCCTGAGGCTCCTAGTTTTATCTCTGAGACTGCATGCACCAGAGTGGTGCTCTTGCCTCATACTTTCTCTCTTATATGTAATAATACTTTTTATATCTTAAAAAAAGAATTCCCAACCTATCTCCCACCTTCTCCATACCAGTGTACTGAGACACAGTCAGTGGCAGCAAGGGCAGATGATCTGGGTCCCTGCTTCAGCTCACCAGGGTCATCAAGGCGGCAGCATCTGTGCCCTGGTGATTGACAGAGCTCCTGGCTCACCCTGACAGATCTCCCAAGGCCACACAGTGGATATTGTAGCAGAGTCTGTAGCTTATGGAAGCTGTTTGGCTGTTGCCATGAATGTGGCTGCCTGGAAGCTACTTATAAGAGCTTGCAAATCACACAGCAATCAAGACACCAAGGGCATGGGACCCATCTGCTGTGCAGAGAGTCTCATTTTAGATGCCACGAAGTATCAGAGGATGATGCAGTGTATTTCTCTCAGACCTGAAATGAGCTGTGGTAGAACTCTTAGAGAAGATGAGGTTCTTGGGGGCTGGGTAGTGGCGCCCCTGGTTGAGCACACATGTTACAATGCACAAGGACTTGGGTTCAAGCCCCTACCTCATCTGCAGGGAGAAAACTTTGTGAGTAGTGAAGCAATGCTGCAGGTGTCTCTCTGCTTCTCTCCCTATCTACCTCTCCCTTGCTCTCAATTTATGGCTGTCTCTATCAATAAATAAATAAGATAATGAAATTAAAAAGAGAGAAAGGAGAGAGAGAGAGAATGACGTTCACTCAACACAGAGACGTAGGGCTAGCTGTTGTCTCTGAGACCTGGGTTTCTCTGATGGTCATGATCCTGGGAGCCCTCAATAAAGTAATGAGGGTCTTTTACCAAGGTTTGCACAGTTACAGGCACATCCAGAGGGCAATTTATTCCAGTCTGGATAAAGAAGAAGCAGGAAGATACACTAAGGAAACTTTGCAGAGGATGTGACCTTTGGATTAGACCTTTGCAGAGATGCTTTTGCTTTGGCAATTGGAAAATCCACTGGGTCTTATGTAAAGTGCTCTCAGAAGCAGGTCCTGGGACACAAATCTGAGTACATGTCAGTTTATTTGTGAAGTGAAATCTGAAAGAACTGACAGGGCAGTAGAGAAGACAGACAAAGAGGGAAAGGAAGAATGAAGAAAGGGAAAAGGGGCAGGGAGAAAAAGGGAGAAGGGTAAAAAAGGAGAGAGGAAAAGAGGAGAGAAGGAGAAGGGAGGCAACAAGAAGGGGGAAATATATATATTATATTTTCATATAATATATAACATATATATATATATATATATATATCCCCTGAACTGGAATACAAGGAAGGAGAGACTGGAAGGAACACCTGTATACACAAATCAGGTAGAAAAAAAAAAAAGGGAGATAACTATCTTTTTCAGAACTTGATTTCTGGTGACTCTGGCCACAAGGTCCAATGATGAGACACATAAACTCTCAAGTCCAATATATTTTTAGCACTATTGGTCCTCCATAAGCATACAAGTTTGGCTCTTCCAGTACAAGGTTCTCAGTCGAGAGCACTCACCCTCTATTAATGGAATATCCTAACTAACTGATTACCCTAAAAATCCAGCATATTCTCTCCGGAGAAAAAGTTACCTGAAATGAAAACCAGGACCCAGAACTGGTTATTCCAGGTATCTGCATGCCTTTATTTCCAAGCCCATATTTATGCAAGATGAAAGAAACCCAACATCTGCCACCAAATTGCAGATGCTACCACGATTCCATTCTGACTTCTCTGGGTAGATGACTTCTCGAGTGGCCTGGAACCTCACCTCTCCAGAGTCCCAGCCCACTAGGGAAAGACAGAAACAGGCTGGGGGTATGGATCAATCTTCCAATGCTCACATCCAGTGGAGAAGCAATTACAGAAGCCAGAACTCCTACCTTCTGCACCCCAAAAACAACCTTGATCCATACTCCCAGTGGGAGAGAAGTGATAGGAGGAAGAAGATAAGAGGGTTCTGAACTCCAGCTCCATCAGCACCCAGAGAGAGTTAGAGAGAGAGAGAGAAGGAAAAGGAGAGGTACATATGGAAGTATTAATGTTGTCATGAGTGACTTGGAGGGGATGAGAGGATTGGATCTAAAAGAAAAGGGGGGATTATGTATAAATGTAGACAGATAGTTGCTGAAATGATGTTTTGTCCATGTCTACAACCTTAGGGGAACTGTGGTGGCTTGCAGTGGGGAGACTGAAGATTCAGAACTCTGGTGGTGAGAATGGGGTGGATTTATACCCCTGTTGACATGTAATTTTTTTAATCAATATTAAATCACTAATAATTTTTTTTAAAAAATAAATTATTTCAAGAGCTGAAAGAGAGAAAGAAAGGAAGAAAGGTTAGAAGGAAAGAAATATCTGCCAGAGGGAGTCGGGCGGTAGTGCAGTGCATTAAGCTCAGGTGGTGCAAAGCACAAGGACTGGTGTAAGGATCCCGGTTCAAGCTCTGGCTCCCCACCTGCAGGGGGTTTGCTTCACAAGCAGTGAAGCAGGTCTGTAGGTGTTTATCTTTGTCTCCCCCTCTCTGTCTTCCTCTCCTCTCTCCATTTCTCTCTGTCCTATCCAACAATGACAATATCAATAATAACTACAACAATAAAACAACAAGGGCAACACAAGGGAATAAATAAAGAAATATTAAAAAAAAACTTAAAAAAAAAAAGAAATATGTGCCAGAATCCTGAGGGGGGATGTTCAGGAAAAGGGAAACAGGTCAAGATTTTATGACTAGTACTCCTCCCATTCTCCATCAAACTTCTAAATCTACAAGCATCATATACACACTCAAACAATCAACTTATCTTATATATCTGCCTTGTGTCTGATGCTTCCCTGAACACAGGAAACAATCTATAAAGGTAGATGAGCCCAGGAGAAGCTTAGAATTCAGGACTGGAGATAGACCACAGTCACACAACCACCCAAATGCATGTTCAACTGCATTATTAGAGGGGAAAGGACTCTGTCTTCTGAATGCATAAGGTGAGGCAAGGGCCAAGGGGACTTGCCTTATCTAAAGGCCAGAGACACCTTCCTAAGGAAGGACACCCGAGACAGATGCAGGAGTTAATGAGGGCAAGGGAAAACAAGAGGAGAGTAGGTTAGCAGAAGACTTTCTTCGGAAAGATCATGACAAAGTGGATTTATAGACAATGAAGACAGGTATGGTGTGAGAAAAAGACAGATAGAGGAAGATGATGTGGCAATCCATACAGATGTTAATTGGTCTGTGCAAGGTGACAAGGGGCCCAGGTTCTAGGTGGCCTGACAGTGAGAGGACAGGCAAAGGAGACATGACAGTCAGCCCCTACTTGGGAAGATGAGGAAGCTCCAGTGGGACTCGGGAAGTGGAGAAAGAACTGACATCTTCCCTTAGTAGTCCCTGCATGTAAAGTATGTGCGTCACAGGCAGGCATTTACAAATGAAATTTTTTAAATTTTCAAATAGCTATCGAGCCATTACTGCTCTCTACAACCAAAGAAAAGGCAAAAGTATCTTTTTTTTTTTCAAAAATGCCCAGAAAAAAAAAGAAAGAAAATAGTGATTGAATTATATTCAAATTTCTGACAAACTCTTTCCTATTAAAGGGCAGTTCTCTCGATTACTTTATCTTAACCAAAAAAAAAAACTGTCTGGGGAGAAGACATTACCTTAAAACGACTTCAATCAATGCTAGTTTCAGATGCTTATGAGAGGTTGCCTGATGGAATCATTTAAAAAGGAAAGAGGTGAAGATATTTAGCCCCTATTTAATAATTATTCCTGAATATGACCTTAGAATTACAAGCTGGGAATGTTGTTCTAAACAAGCCTTTCACAAATCACTTTTAAAAAGCAGTCTCATAAGTAGTTACACTCTGTAAATTATGACTATACCTACAGAACAAATGGGGATGAAAAAAAAGCCTCTCCTAATGTTATGCAAATGAGTGCGGCTGGCTTGGGATAAAATCTCCAGTGACAGCATTTTGCACATATTCACAAATTGCTGCATCTCAAACAACTACCGGAGAAGTGGAGATTCTGTACCCTGGAAAACTGGGTTAGTCACTGCATACAGTGGCCCTAGTAAAGAAGCCTGGGATGAATTTAGATAAAAGTGCTCCGTGAAATCTGAAAGGGAAGAAAGCAGTATTTATAAATTAGCATACTACTTTATGTAACAGGATAACATGGGAGTTTTAATATTATGTATGAACAAGTTAATCAATCCAGTGCTCCAAATTGCGATCTGGCTCTTTCATCTATCTCCCTAAGAGTTGATAGTGACATTCTCCCCTAAATGCAGAATTTTCTCACTAAGGAGAATGAAAAAATTAACTTTCTGTTGGGAGCTGTCCAGCAATCCAGCATTTAGAAAAACTAGCGACAGAGTGTTGAACAGAATTTTGCCCAGTTAAGATATTAGTCAGACCTTGAAAGGGAGGCTGGGCCATCCTACTCTGCCACTCAAGGAAGACTGGTCCTGAAATGATTGCAGCCTAGAATGTTCCCAGCTGTGTCCATAGACTGAGAGCTCAGACTGACAGGGACTCAGAGGTTACACAGGCTCCTGTGCTAAATATGAAATAGATATGGGCCCCAGGTTAGATCATAAACAATGATATATGGTTAGTTGCATTTATATACCTTCCTCAAGTTTGCAAGCAACTCTCTGCCCTAATCCTGCTTCCTAGTTCTACTCACAACTCTGACACCAACTTCCTAGACAATATTTCTAATCCACCACATGTTAGATATCAAGCTTAATCAAAGATTATTAAGATGCAGACTCCTAGAAACATCCTTTAAATAGACTTCCTAGCTTCATTTTACCCTAAGATCCCTACTTTCATCTGCTCTATTCCTACTTTATGGTTCCTATTTATTAAATATTTTGTCTTGCCTTCCAACTCACTCCAATTCAGTCACCAAGTTCCAGATGCTACTATAATTACATCCTGACTTCCCTGGACAGATGGCCTCACTAATGTGTCCTGGAACCTTACCTCTCCAGAGCCCTGACTCACTAGAGAAAAACAGAAACAGGTTGGGGCTATGGATTGACCTGCCAGTGCCCATGTCCAGCAGAGAAGCAATTACAGAAGCCAGACCTCCCACCTTTAACACCCCAAAGAGAATTTTGGTCTATAGTCCTAGAGGGATAAACAGGGAAGTTTCTGATGGAGGAGATAGGACACACACGTCTAGTGGTGGGAACTGTATAGAATTATACCCCTAATACCTTGTAAATCAATATCAAATCACTAATAAAACATAAAAAATCAAATTAAAAAATTTTTAAAATATGTAACTGGGACCACTAGGTGTGATGTATTGCACCAAAAGACTCTGGGGAAGGAGAAATAGGGATGGGGTGGAGGAGCTCTAGGGTCCTGGTGCATAATGGTGGAAAATGATCTAAATTGGGAGAGAGTAGTACCTTGTAGACACCTACTATGAGGATATAAGAGGTTGTACCTATGTGTCAACAATTGTACTGTAAACCATACCCCCCCATAGACTTAGAAAAAACAGCATTTGATATACATATTCATACTCTGAAGGTAACATATTGTTTTAATGATGGGAGATCAAATTCAGAGAGACCCTGGGACTGGAAGGCCCAAGAACACAGGCACAAAGGGTTAACCAAGACTATAGCCCAGTCTGCCACACTCAGAAGGAAGTTTAGTCACTTCACTGTGTCAGACCTTTCCACACAGTAGAGGCTTAGTGTCAGTGAACTGCCTTCCTCTATGGCACATGAAGAGTTCAGGGTGTACAGAACCCCTTCCTGAGAACGTAACACAGTCTAGGTTTAAGACAAAGCGCCTACCAGTCATATGGAATTGCCTATCTCATTAAATCCCTTGGATTCCTTGGATCCTTCATGATTCTGTCATTTGAGTCCATTCGCTGCCCATTGGCAGCCCTTTCCTTGACAGATATAAAAGCTCTCTCTGCAGTCACCCCCTAACAGAACTAGAAGAGGAGCTGAACTCTCCCCTCCCTTACCAAAAGATCAGTGGATTCTTAAGTGCTCTCTTCCCAATGGAGGGGGAGCAACTTCCTCATACACTGCAGGCCTCCACATCTTCCTTACTGCCCAGTGAACTCCTTCCAGTGAACTCAGGTCCCACAGTCTGTATGGTCTGAATCATCCTAGTGCCTACTACTCCCTCTCCTCCTCCTCTTCTGCAATATGGATTCTAAGAATCCCTTGGGTGGGAAACCTGGTAACACCTCTGACCTTTCTGTCTTTCCAGTATTCCTTCTTCAAGAAGGATGCCTCAATCAGGATTGCTTCTTTTGAACTCTATCTTTCCCCTCCATATTTGATATCACCATTCAAAATGGAGGCCTTCCATCTGGATCTCCCTCTCCAATCTGTCCTGCTCCTGTCAGATTCATATTCCTTCAAGTACAACATGAGTTTATTAGACTCTGCCAGGATCCCTGTTTTATTTTTGTTGTTGTTTGTTCAGGTCCTTGTACTTCGTATTATGTGTGCTTAACTGGGTGTGCCAATACCCGCCCCTCAGGATCCCTGGTCTTTAGCAACAAGAGCAAATCCCTCCATCATTCATTATTTCAGAGTGTCAGGAGTGTCGTCTCCCACCCCCGCCCACCAGCTTCTAATGCTCCATCATATAGAACTCACTTGTGTCCTATAGTTTGAACCTATCTATATCCTGTGGATTCACACCACATTCAACGCACCATCAGTGCCACACATGAAATGAGGCATTGATTTCAACCCTCAATCTCAACTAAGACCCTCTCCCCTGAGAGGTCCTACTCTTCAAAGCTGATGTAGTACCCCAATACACACACTTCTTTTATAGCATCATGGTTTGAGGGAAAGAGTCCAAGTGCAGGCCAAGATCTATCCACAATCCCTGCTCTTTCACAGGCTGAAAATGAATTACTCAACTTCTGCACCTTAGTTTCCTCACCTATGCAATGGAAACAGTAATATTCTAGTTTGGGAGGGAAAGTCCCACTTTGATTTCCACACATGTCATCAAGACCCTGGAGATCTTCAGCAGATGTCCCTCTGGCCACTGGAGCCATCTGAGAGGGTCTGAGATGCTCTCCCTCTCCCCCAACCCCATTAGTAACTTAACCTCCAGAAACCCTGTGGATCAGGCACACACTTATGCAAGTTCTGAGGCTCTACTATGCTTGACTTCTGAGACACTCTGGTCTCCTCTGAGACTCCCTCCTTTGGAAATCACTTGTGTCTGAGTGCTATTTTAAGGTCTGACCTTGGAAAACTTTGTCCTACAGAGCTTTTGTGCAGAGAAAAAACTGTCCCAAAGCCACAGCTCCCACTCCACTACACTGATTAGGTCACATCCTATTGGTTCTACGTCTCTCTTTTCCACTCCAGGCCCAAAGCACTTGGAAAGAGGGGGCCTTAGCTTCCAAATCTGTGTGGACGTTTGTGCTCAGCAGTGGTCTAACACCAGCAGGCTCTTGACTGTCTTGTAGCTGCAGCTGAGACTCAAACCCCCACCCAGGTCATCAGTGTTCCCCAAAATGGTGCTAAAGCTTCAATGGAGTATTGTTCATAGGACAGAGATTGGCATTACCACTTTCCTTCTCTCCTGAGTCCACAGAGGTCTTTAGGTGGTACAGTAGGAACCTGAAAGGGCTGGCATAAGTACAAACCTCCCATGCAAGAGGTTATCACGGCACCCAGTGTGGAAATGAAAAGCAGAGCCCTCAGCCCTCACCCATCACAGACAGGCATCCTGTCTACAGCAGAGGAGACCATGAGGACAGCTGCATTGGAATAGGTGATTCCAAAGGAAAGAGGAAATGAAGACTAAACTTTCCTGGCTTCTGTACGTGTGGTATTGTGATTTACATGATTTCCACAAAACATGAAGC
This sequence comes from Erinaceus europaeus, assembly GCF_950295315.1. Taxonomy (NCBI): domain Eukaryota; kingdom Metazoa; phylum Chordata; class Mammalia; order Eulipotyphla; family Erinaceidae; genus Erinaceus; species Erinaceus europaeus. The sequence continues at coordinate 93,620,426 of NC_080162.1, forward strand.
AATGGCTTAAAACTGATAAGTCCTGGAGAAACATGCCAGTCATTGGAAAGTACAAAGAGGGCTTCAGTGAACTCAATAAGGGCAAATAAACAGGTAGGTGGGAAATGACGGAAAGAAACAGAGAAAGATCAGAGGGAGCAACTATCACTTCACAACTGGAAAAGTGTGTGAAGATGTAATATATACCTTATCCTTGGGATCATCTCTTAATAGAAATGAATTAGAAAAGCTTCCAGCACCACTGGACAGACTAGATAAATCACGAATAAATGGTAATTTATTTTTTTCTCCTTCTTTGTTTATTATTTATTTGTAAATGACTATATACTTATATAAAAGACTTACATGCTATATTGAAAAGTGAAAATCAGATTTAAGAAATAAAAAGGGTGGAGCCAAGTGTTGGCACACCTGGTTAAGCATTCACATTGCAGTGCACAAGGACCCTGGTCCCCACCTGTAGGGGGAAAGATTTATGAGTGATGAAGCAGGGCTGCAGGTGTCTCTCTATCTCTCTCCCTTTCTATCACTCCCTCCCCTCTCAGTTTCTCTCTGTCTCTATCCAATAATAAATAAATAAACATTTTTTAAATTTAAAAAGGTAAAAATGATTCCATACTCATAAAATAGAGGCTACACTTAGAACTTTGCACAAACTCCTTAAGAAGGGAGTTTAGGGAGTCGGGTGGTAGTGCAGCGGGTTAAGCACATGTGGCACAAAGCCAAGGGCCAGCATGAGGATATCGGTTAGAGCCCCCGGGTCCCCACCTGCAGGGAAGTCGATTCACAAGCAGTGAAGCAGGTCTGCAGGTGTCTATCTTTCTCTCCCCTTCTCTGTCTTCCCCTCCTCTCTCCATTTCTCTCTGTCCTATTGAACAACAACGGAATCAATAACAACAACAATAAAAATAAATAAAATACAACATACTTATCCATTATGAGTTATCTACAGCTACTTTTAGGCTACAACAGACACCACATAGGTTGCCAACCAACATTATTTGCTGCCTTGTCCTTGTAAGAGTTTGTCAACACTGATCTCAAAGAATAGACATAAAAATGTGAATATGGGGGTCGGGCAGTAGCGCAGCGGGTTAAGCGCACATGGAGTAAAGTGCAAGAACCGGTGTAAGGATCCCGGTTCCAGCCGCTTCACAGGCAGTGAAGCAGGTCTGCAGGTGTCTATCTTTCTCTTCCCCTCTCTGTCTTCCCCTCCCCTCCCCATTTCTCTCTGTCCTATCCAACAACGAATGACATCAACAACAACAATAATGACTGCAACAAGGCTACAATAACAAGGGCAACAAAAAAGGGGGGAAATGTTAATATGGTTTATTTCAAAGTAGCAGAAACTCAGTTAATTTGAATTTTCCTGGGTGCTCTCCTTACATGTCTTTACACATTTATATTTTCTAACTTTTCTTAAAAAAAGCACATGGCTTGGAAAAATTATCTATTAGCATATTTACAATTTTTTTAAAAAAACTTGATTAGTGTTGGCACTGATTTCTTCCCATCTTGTACCTGAGAAACCAAGTTTGAGAACGTTCTAATAGTTTCTTCATAGTCACACATAAACAGAGTCACAGGTGTGACCCTAGTCTGGGTTTTTCAGACTCAAAGATCTTGTCATAGCTGCAAGGACAGAAGATCTCCAAGACACTTCTTCCTGAAGAGACAGGGACAATAAGCCTCCTCCCAGGAGAGGCACCCCTGTGAACCCACAGTCCCTCCTCCTGGAAGCTAGATGAGGAGCATGAGATATCCTCTCTCTCTCTCTCTCTCTCCTCTATCTCTTCTTTTTAAATATTCTATTTATTAGTAAGAGAGGTAGGAGAAGAGAGAGTAAGAGAACCAGACATCATTCTGGTAGATGTGTTGCCAGGAACTGAACTTGGGCCCTCATGCTTAAGAGTCCAACTCTTTTTTTTTCACAAATATTTTAATTATTTTTTTATTTATAAAAAGAAAACACTGACAAAACCATAGGGTAAGAGGGGTACAACTCCACACAATTCCCACCACAAGAACTCCAGATCCCCTCCTCTCCCCTGATAGCTTTTCTGTCCTTTATCCCTTTATCCCTTTGGAGTATGGACCCAAAGTCTTTATCCACTGTGACATCTCCTAGACCACCAGTCAGCCTTCTCTATTGAGAGACTGAGATCAGCAGGCAAAACCTACCATTCCAGGGTCAAAAACCCAATTTAAACTTTCCCTGAGCTCCAAGAACCTCTCCCCTACCTTTCCCCTCGCTCTCCTCTTAATACTTTCTCTTCCACCTCCACATCTCTTGCTCCCCTGGCAAACAGTGGATCCTCCAGCCAATTAGAAAACTTTGGACGCCCTCTCCAAAGAGTTTTATACTTTGACATTTGCATATGAGGTTCCCTTTTGTATGGAAAGTCCTTTCTCTGGCCAGCCACTGGCAATTTCCCAGTCTTTAAGAGATCACACAGGTGAGTGAATAAGAAAATTGTATTATTGGGAGCCAGGCAGTGGTGCAGCTGGTGAGGCACACATAGTACTATGCACAAGGAAGGACCTGCATCAGGGTCTGCGCTCAAGCTCCTGGCTCCCCACCTGTAGCAGGGATGCTTCACAAGTGTCAAAGCAGGTCTGCAGGTGTCTATCTTTCTCTCTCCCTCTCTATTGTCCCATCCCCTTTCAATTTCTCCCTGTTCTATCATAATAAAAGGGGAATAAATGACTTCCAGTAGCAGTGGATTCATAGTGCCAGCACTGAGCTTCAGTGATAACCCTGAAAGCAAATGGAAAAAAGAAAAGAAAAAAAGGAAATTGTAGTATATATGTATATATATATATATATATATATATATATATATATATATATATACATGAATACTACTCAAATGTTAGAAATGATGAGTCATTTCCTTTGCCTCATCTTTGATGGAACTTGAAGACACCATGTTATGCCAAAAAGAGCAGGACAGATATGTAAGGATCTCAATTTTAGGTGGAACTTAAGAAAAATAGTGGCAGAGAGGGAAAACACAAAACTTGGATTGGGTGTGGTGTATACCAAAACAGCAAAGTAATCTGGGAAAGGAGGAGGAAGGAGGGGTAGAAGGAACCCTGAGCTCCTATTGCATGATGCATGGGGAGATGAGTAATTGTACCCAAGATTATACAACTGCACAATAAACCATCAAGCTCCCACCAAGTGAGTTAAAATTAAAAAAACATTAAAAAATTAAAGAAAAATTTAAAAAATAAGGAAGGATAGAAGGAAAGAAGGGAGGGAAGAGGGAAGGAAGGAAGGAAGGAAGGGAGAAAAGAAGGAAGGAAGAAAGGAAGGAAGGAAGGAAGGAAGGAAGGAAGGAAGGAAGAGAAAAGAAGGAAGGAAGGAAGGAAGGAAGGGAGAAAAGAAGGAAGGAAGGAAGGAAGGAAGGGAGGGAGGGGGGGGAGGGAGGTCGGTCGGTCACAAACAAAACTCATGAACTATATAAAGGCTACACAGATGTTTTCTCAGACTCTTTTGGCATTGTAAATATAAGGACATTTTATGTTAAAACAAAATTGAGAGCCCCAGTCTTTCCAGAACAAATGGAAGCTCTAGTAACACCCATCCCACATACCCACATGGCAACCACAGGCTAGGGCTGGGTAGCAGCTGTTCTCTTTACTCAGTTGGCCATGGACCCCATCCATGCTACCACCACCACCACCACCACCACTACCACCGAGCCTCCATTGCTGGTTTCCTCAGATATCTATGACTGCAACCCAGCACTAAATGTTCCAGGACAATGGACCTCCACATGTGTTCTGCATCTAAATGAACTCACCTGGAGATATTAGAAATAATCCTCCCCACCCTTGACCTAATGGTTCAGAAATTCCGGGGGTCGGGTCTTGCAATTGTATCACTATATATGATTCCGATGCCTGCACAAATTGGAAAATCTCTTCTCTAGCAATGTGGGATCTCACCCAAGTATCAGGTCAGTCTGGTGTTCTATCAGCCTTCTTTATCCTGACTTCTGTCCTTCTACCCTCAGTTCCAACAGATCCCAGTCCTGTGTCATCTCATGACCATTTGCACTATTATCTGTCACATGCACTCACCTGTCCTATAGCCACAGGTCACTTACTTGTCTGACTGTATTCCTACCTGTTGAGATCCTTTTGGGCTTGGGGATATAAACTGCAGAAGGGCAAGCCCCCGATCAGAGCTCAGAGGGGTCCACAGGACTGAGTCAACTCTCTTGGTGGTTATTGATATTCCTGTAATTTGTGGAAGCAAGAGTGACCATAAGAAAACCTCAGCTCTCCTCTGATGTGACAGGGATGTGGAGAATCGAATTCTTGCAGCTCCAAGAGAAGCAATATTTCAGCCAAGGATGAAGTAATTCCTATTCACAGCATCTGTTAATCACTCGAGATCCTTCTAGATGTGAGGGGCTACAGAATGGAAGGTGTTATTAATGAAACCACACAGACTAGGAGGCAGTGCTGAATAACAACCCACCTTCCTAACAATACATTTCTCTGCAAGTTAATCCCTTTCCATTATTTTAAATTCTTCAAGTACTAGAGAAGTCATGTAGGTTGTTTTCCCTGAATAGTCACTTAGCTGACAAGCATTTTCTAATTGACAGAACATTCTGAAGAGACAGATTAAAGAGAGGGGAGAGAAGTATTAAGATGGTGCAATTTTCCACACACAGCAGGAGGCTAAGTTGACTGAAATGTAAGATTTGAAGGAAAGTTATTCATCATATCCCCTCAACCTTGCAGCCCCTTCCCAGAGAGAGGAATTCAGAGATGTTCCTCCATGGGTGGCTTCAATCCAAAGATATACCCAGAAGGATTGTGCCTCCTGCAGGTGCAAATCCAAGTGAGAATTAAAATTCAATAGCAATAATAAAAACGGTTACTAACAGTGAGTGGCTAAAATGTGTCTGGAATTCTCCAACATACAGAGTGCCAGAGAGCTTATACTTAATGTCCCTGAAAGGCCAAGGGTGTACCCCTACTTTCCAGATGAAAAGAGTGAGGTTCACACTCGTTTTACACACTTTGTGAATGGCAGAGCTGGAAGGTGTTGGGTGGTGGCATACCCAGTAGGGCACATGTATTACCATGAACAAGGACCCAGGTTCAAGCCCCTAGTTCCCACCTGCAGGGAGGAAGCTTCATGAGCAATAAAGCAGTGTTGAAGGTGTTTCTCTTTCTCCTCTACCCTCTCAATTTCTGTCTCTATCCCAAAATAAATAACATAAAATAAAAATGTATAAAGATTCTTTAAAAAAAGTGAATGTCAAAGATTAAACCAAAACTGGCCTAACTCAGAAAGATCAAAACATTCTTCCCTGTCTTGGGATCTTTTTCCATCTTTTCCACCCCTTTAAGAAAACAGGCTGGGAGTCGGGCTGTAGCGCAGCGGGTTAAGTGCAAGTGGCGCTAAGCTCAAGGACTGGCGTCGGGATCCCGGTTCGAGCCCCCGGCTCCCTACCTGCAGGCAGGTCCCTTCACAGGCGGTGAAGCAGGTCTGCAGGTGTCTGTCTTTCTCTCCCCCTCTCTGTCTTCCCCTCCTCTCTCCATTTCTCTCTGTCCTATCCCACAACAATGACATTAATAATAACTACAACAATAAAACAACAAGGGCAACAAAAGGGAATAAATAAATAAAATTTAAAAAAAGAACTAAATACCAAGTATCCAGATATAGGAAAAAAAAACAAAAAAAACAGGCTTTGAGGGAGCCAGGCGGTAGTGCAGTGGGTTAAGCGCAGGTAGCGCAAAACACAAGGACCAGTGTAAGGATCCTGGTTAGAGCCCCTGGCTCCCCACCTGCAGGGGAGTCAATTCGCAAATGGTGAAGCAGGTCTGCAGGTATCTGTCTTTCTCTCCCCCTCTCTGTCTTCCCCTCCTCTCTCCATTTCTCTCTGTCCTATCTAATAATGATGACATCAACAACAACAATAATAACTACAACAACAATAAAAAAACAAGGGCAACAAAAGGGAAAATAAATAAATAAATAAGAAAACAAGCTTTGGTGTTACTACAGAGTGGATATGGGCCCAGATCAATATGCTCTAAGCCACAGTCCAGAACCCCACAAGTTACACTGGCACAAGGACTGTATTGATATGAAGTGCTGCAGAACCTGGGGATAGGACTAACCTATCAATTACCCATCCTTACCACCACGTGGAGCTGATAGCTTCCCTCCTGATGGTCCTAAAACCATGCACGCTTTGAGCAGCTAATGAGGCGTACAGGATATCTCCCCATCTAATGTTTTCAGATTTCCTGGAGTGAGGTAATGCTGCTGACGAGAGAGTGTACACCAAGTCATTCCAAGCACTGATAAGGTGTTAATAAACCTTAGCAAATGCTGATTAGAGACAGCTCCCGCAGTACAGACGCTGGAGAGTTGGCCAATTAAACCTGAGAGGGCTTTGCAACTGGAAAGCTATCCTGGGTGGTAGCAAGAAGTATCTCCTGCAGCTTAGGGCTTCCTGGCAGGCCTGGCTTGCTCCTTGGGATTGAACCTGATGAGCACCAAGTGACAACATGAGCAAAGGGCTTCATGGACCTCAGCCCCAAAGGCTGAAGAAATTGATACACACCCCTCATTCCCCCAAATAGTCGTTAGAGGTATTCATGAATGTAGTTAGGACTTTCTGGACCACCCTTACATTTATAATTGATACAAAAATTCTTTTAAGAGGATGGAAGATAGCTTACCCAATAGAGTGCATACCTCATCGTGCACAAAAACTTAGGTTTGAGTCTCTGGCACCACATGGGAGCATCATGCACAGTACCAGGGCATGCCTTGTGACTGACAGAGTGACCCTATAATATCTCCCCATTTCTCTCTCCTCTATTGGGTTGTCGAAAAAGTTATGACATATTTTTCTACATAATAATGTGTCATGACTTTTCAAATAACCGTGTGTGTGTGTGTGTGTGTGTGTGTGTGTGTGTGTGTGTGTATTCATGTATATATAGATATATTAAATTGAAAGGGAAAAAAAGAGTCCACCAGAAGCAGGGCAAGCCCCAAAGGAAAATTAAAATTCTTTGGAAAAGAAGCTTCAAAATAAGCAAAGGGAATATAGTAGACGCTGCTGGCTTCCCATCCAGCTTCAGCCTCTGGGAATATCAACTCTGCCTCCCTAAGAAATGCCTAGGAGGTGACCTTCTCCCTGTGGAGGTGGCTGGATGCCAATGAATGATTGCAATGGAATTCAAAGGTCCAGTCCTTTTGCTTGAGATAACTCTCTGGTGACCATAAGAAAGGCTTCCTGCTTCAGGAAGCCTAATATTGCCAAGCTTTCTCTCTGCCTTCTCATGCTTCCTTCACATCCTGAAGAATCTCCTCACCTGGAGGTCAGGAGATAGCTCACCTAATAGAGTATACAGTTGAGAAGGTGTGAGGACCTGGGTTCAAGCCCCTGGTTACCACATAGGAGCACCATGTACAAGAGAAGACTTGTGAACAATAAAGCAGTGTTGTAGTTCCTTTCTCTTTCTCCTCCTCTTTGTCTCCTTCTCCCTCTCTTCCTTTCATCTTCTATGGAAAAGAAAATCCTACCAGGAGGGCAGAATCATGTAGGCATAAAGCCACAGTGAAACCCTGAGAGCAAGAAAGATAATAAGATAAACAAAACAAAAATGATCTTACCAAGAGCTGCCTGGGGACATCATCTAATGTCAGTCTTTGCCTTTTTTTTTTAATGTCCATTCCCTTCCTTAAAATATGTATTTATTTGTATTTAACAGGACAGAGAGACATTGCAAAAGAAGGGGAGATAGAGAGGGACAGAAAAAGAGAGGTACCTGTAGCATTGCTTCACCATTTGTGAAACTTCCCCCTGCAGGTGAGGACAAGGAGCTTGAACCCAGGTCCTCCCACATGGAAATGTGTGCATGAAATCTGATGCACCACCACCCAGCCCCCAGCCTTTGCTTCTAGAGAACCAGATTCATGAATGAGGCACTGAGAGGAGTAGGACTACTATTTGAATGCTAGTATGTGGCAGGCACTATTAGACATTTCACATTTCCCACACAATGTTAACTAACTTCTCTCATTAAACTTGTGAGGAATGGAATAAGCTCACCAAGGCCAAGGCCACATGGCATCTTAATGGCACTGGTAAAAATTCAGCCCATGTCTAGTCAACGTTGAAGTCAAAACAACTCAGTATGAAATCATGCTGCTTCCTGGTGTTTACCCAGAGCTGTGTGAAGTCAGGAGTTTTATAAAGATAGAGATCTAGAAAGATGCATGACACTGAAAGTTGACAGGCCAACAGAAAGAACAAAATCTCCCCCACATGCTGAGGGGTTCAAATCACTCTGCAGTCTGTTCCCAGTCATCCCTGGTGGAGCATATGCAGATTGCTTGGCAAGAAGCTAATCACTTGCCACTTCTCTGACTCCCAACTGTAAGCCCATCCTACATTTTAATTTAAGATGCATATTTTACTGGTCAATAGACTGAAGCAAATGTTTCCACTTTGGACTCCTGTCTAAAGGAGGTAACGGTTTTCACAGAAGTGTAGAAGGCTCCTGCCAGTGGCACTGCCTTTTGATACTGTCACCCACATTCTGGCTTAATTAATGCAGACTCCATGATGAACACCTCAGAAGAAGCAAGCAGCTTGCAGGGGGTTACCCAAGGATACCTTCATTCCTAAGAAGGTAAGTTTCAATTCCTGCTCCAGTGGTTTTATCAGTAGCAAGTTGCCAGCTATGAGCACAGTCAAAGAAGGGAAGAGCCTCTCTAACAGTCTCACCATTCTGCATCCATAAACATCCTGTCTCTTTTTTGACTCCAGGGTTATTGCTGGGGCTTGGTGCCAGCACAGTGAATCCATTGTTCCTGATGAATATTTGTTCCATTTTTTTTTTATTGAATAGGACAAAGAAAAGTTGAGGAGGAGAGGTAGAGAGGGAGAGAGAAAGACAGACACCTGAAGAACTGCTTCGTCACTTGTGAAGCATCCTCCCTTCAGGTAGGAAGCCGGGGGCTTGAACCCAGATCCTTGTGTGTAGTACTATGTGTGCTTAACCAAAAGCACCACCACCCAGCCCCCCTACCCCTTCTCTATTGACCAGCAAATTCTGGTTCCCAATGCCTTCATCAGGAACTCTGATCTGCTCTGCAACTCCTTTGCTGACTTGCTCTCACCTGTCAATCTCCTTAGAGAGGTCACTGGGAGAGGCTGAGAGCTGGGGAAGGCTGGGGCATAGACATTTTTGTTGTTGTTGTTGTTTGTTTTGTGTGTGTGTGTGTGTGTGTGTGTGTGTGTGTGTGTGTGTGTGTGTGTACTTGTGGCTCCCTAATGAGAGTGGGTACTGATTTAGCCCAGAGGTGAACATAATTCTAAACAGGCCCAATCTCTCAGGGGGGTGAGAGGTACTGTTCCAACCACAGAGTCAAGCCTAGAAAATGATGTGATAAAGAACACAGACATCCCAAAGAGCTAAGAAATTCAATAGCATGGGGCAGGGATAGATAGCATAATGATTATGCAAACAGATTCTCATGCCTGAGGCTCCAAAGTCCTAAATTCAATCCCCCATACCACCATAACCCAGAGCTGAAGAGTCTCTGGTTAAAAAAGAAAAAAGGAAAGAAAGAAAAGAAGAGAAAAAAAAAGAGAGAGAGAAAAAGAACAAAGAAAAAGAAATAAGAAATTCAACAGCATGGTCATTTTGAATTCATGCTCATTTGGGGAAATGCCCATGAAATTTCGGGGCAAGCCAGTATAGTGGTATCTTAATGTCCTGTTGGCTAGAGTATTCCATTATGCTTCAGTTGAGGTTTGATGGGGGAATGGAAAGGGTCATGATACAAAAATCAGAAAATCCAAGTGGTGGTAGGTGGACAAAGACAGTGAGACCACTTTATTTTGACCATGGACAGATGAGGGTGCAAAAAAAGGAAACTCCTGGGTCTTAGGATGAGGACTGCCAAGAGTGATGAGCTGCAAAAGGGGAAATAGGGAGTCCAGGAAAGGAGCTGTTCTGGCTGTTCTAGACCTTTGGAGCTAGAGAAATCACCTTGCAAAATGCATATAGAATGGAAACCAGTTTGTCAGTCCAAGGAAGCCAGCATTTTTAATTAGGCTTTGTGTACAACATGCTTATGACCTCCTTACTTTACTATTCCTCTTCAGAGTTTAGAAAAAGTTTGGAGAAGTTCTTTTCTCATATGGTTGGACTAACTATCCAGTAGAGTACCAAGTATTCAGGTTTGGAAGGGAAGATGACAATCAGTATCAGCATCCCAGAAACAGTGGAAAACAAGTACCTCAAATGGAAGAGTTGGGCTATGTGCTCCTGGGCCTTTCTCTGCTCTATCCCTACTAGAGTCTGCTTCCAGATCCAGATCTTTCACAAAAGAGACTATCTGCTCTTGGCACAGCCCCTGGATCTTATGTTCAAATTGGAGTAACTGTTTCAAACTCTGCATTGGCCAGATCAGGAGAGATGATCAATCCAGGCTGATCAGACTCCAGAGTCAGTCCTCTAACACCCCCATATCACCCCCCCCCACAGCCCCTTCTGGGAACCCTCAATCCTCCAATGCATGGGACAGAATGGATTAAAGACAAAAACTGCAAATTACAGGAGCTCCCTTCTCTCTACAGTGGACCTTGGAAATTATATAATGGTCTTCTCAGAAACCACAGAGCAGCAATGGAAGAGTTACCCTGGCATGGCCTCTTCCTGCACACATGCCTGGACACACCAACTCCCTGCATTAAGTCGTCTTTCATCAAACATTCACTGACTGGGCCAGACACTGAACTACACAATGCTATCAGAAGAGAACCTGTTCATTAGATCTGATTCTGTGCCTAGCCTGGAGGAACTCTCAGGCTAACAGAGAGGCTTCAGCAGAGAATCTAACAGTGTGTCTGAGAATAGCTGAGAATACCACCTGCCCCTCCTGTATCACACAAAGCCAGCAAGGAGGCACCTACCTGGGGCCCTGGATTTGCAGGGGCACTATTTATACTTTGCCCCTCAGCTGTAGGTGAATCTGAACAATCAGGGTGGGCTCTGGGGATGCTCTTCTCAGCTTATCTGTTTCATGTATTTAGTTAATATGTGTAAGCTTCTTTTAATCACCCGATCTGATTTTAGCACTTCTACAAAAAAAATAAAAGTGCTTAGGAAAAAATTCAAATGGAGCATCTCCCTAATGGTCTACACAGACACAATCAGCCTATCTCAGCATCCTGTTCTCAGCAAGCTCCTCCCTGGAAGAACAGAGAAGCAGGTCTCTTGCCCCAGAACAATGAGCAGAACCCTGATGCTCTTCTAAATATCCCCCTGACAGAGACTCATGTGCCGGTCTACCTGTGGGAGATCAATGGAATGCTTAACTTTCCTGAGTACCAAGTCTCTCATCCACAAAACTGGGATCATAATGCCTAACTCTTAGATATATCGTGAGAGTGCAAATTGCTTATTAAGTGGTAACTCAATGGTCTCTAAAAAGCAAACAACACTTCAAATCTCCACAGAACACTTATTTGAGTTTTGCCTTTATTCCATTAAGCCCATACATCTTCCTTTTAACTAAACAATGATTGTCATTGAATGGTGTAAAGGAATAGTAAGACAAAAGAATAGAAAGTAGAGGGACCTGCAGGAAGAGATCCAAAGAAGAAGAGAGACTAGCAAAGAGGAGTGTGAGGAGGATAAAAATCACAAAATCGTGGGTCATTTGGTGTGCTATCAAAAGAGGGTGAGAGGTAAGAACAATGGAGGTGGCAGAGGAAAACAGATCCATGGAGCTAAAGAACAGAATCCTATTCTGGGACAGTAGAAAACCAAGAAGGGTTTTTATTCAAGGGAGTGACAAGGTAACAAGACAAGTCTTATATTTTAGACTTTCAAATTTAAGATAGTGTCTGGACACAATCTATATTTCAGCCAAATTCCCTCCAGAAATAAAAAAAAAAGCTATGGTGATTCAGACTAAGATGAAAATGGTAAACTAAGATTCATCACTAACAAAGGGTCAGATGCCAGGAGAAACTTCTGTGATTGGTATCATCTAAGCAGCTGAAAGAAGACTCATGGGAAAGACACTTTGGCTGTTTTTCAAGTTGGAAGATTTTTTTAACTCAGACTGTAGCAAGTATTTCCTCATCTCATTCAGGGAAATCGATAGCTAGTCTCCCTTTCTCTATTCTTTTTTTTATTTTAGTGAGCAAAGGAAAACAGGCGTGTTTCAGTTTCAGGAAATATAGACATGCATTTTTAAATAACATAAGTAATTAAGTACAATATTATTGAAATAAAGATGTATCCATTCAAATTGTCAAGGAAAACAGTCATTCATAGGAGCCCCAATCACATATCAAAATACAAAACCAAAGAAGCAGTAAGAAAACAAAAGCACCACAGAGCCAATGTGGCGACTTGGAGACAACACCTGGTGTGAGTTCTGCAAGGAAGCTGCTCTCAACCCGGGAATCTCAGCCAGCAGGTTCCAGATGGTACCATGATACCAACCTGACTTCCCTGGGCAGATGGCCCCATCAATGTGTCCTGGAGCCCCTCTTCCCCAGAGCCCAGCCCCATTAGGGAAAGAGACAGACAGGATAGGAGTATAGATCAACCTTCCAACGTCCATGTTCAGTGGAGAAGCTATTACAGAAGCCAGAACTTCCAACTTCTGCACCCCATAATGATACTGGGTCCACGCTCTAAGAGGGATAAAGAATATGGAAGCTAAGGTGGAGGGTAGATAGCATAATGGTTATGCAAACAGATTCTCATGGCTGAGGCTCCGAAGTCCCAGGTTCAACCCCCCCTGCTCCACCATAAGCCAGAGCTGAACAGTGCTCTGGTTAAAAAATAAAAAATTGGGAGTCGGGCTGTAGCACAGCAGGTTAAGCGCAGGTGGCGCAAAGCACAAGGACTGGCATGAGGATGCCGGTTCGAGCCCTGACTCCCCACCTGCAGGGGAGTCGCTTCACAAGCGGTGAAGTAGGTCTGCAGGTGTCTATCTTTCTCTCCCTCTCTCTGTCTTCCCCACCTCTCTCCATTTCTCTCTGTCCTATCCAACAACTACGACAACAATAATAACTACAACAATAAAACAACAAGGGCAACAAAAGGGAATAAATAAATAAAATAAATATTTTTTAAAATTAATTAATTAATTAAAAAAAAGAATAGGGAAGCTATCAAGGGAGGGGATGGGATAAGGAGTTCTGGTAGTAGGAATTGTACCGCTCTTAGCCTATGATCTTGTCAGTGTTTGCATTTTATAAATAAAATTATAAAAAATTTAAAAAAGAATAGAGAAGCTATCAAGGGAGGGGATTGGATATGGAGCTCTAGGGGTAGGTATTGTGTGGAAATGTACCCCTCTTATTCTATAGTCTTGTCAATATTTCCATTTTCTAAATAAAAATTAAAAAAGAAAAAAGAAGGTAGTCAAGCGGTAGTGCAGTGGGTTAAGCACACGTGGCGCAAAGAGCAAGTTGGCCGGCATAAGGATCCTGGTTCGAGCCCCCGGCACCCAACCTACAGGGGAGTTGCTTCACAGGTGGTGAAGCAGGTCTCAGATGTCTGTCTTTCTCTCCTCTCTGCCCTATCCAACAACAACATTAATAACTACAACAATAAAACAATAAGGGCAACAAAAGGGAATAAATAAATAAATGTAAAAACAAGAAAAAACAAAAACATGAAGTGAAACAATGATAAGCTCACACAAATACATATTAATTTGTAAACATAAAAAGTTCTCAAGCTGAGTCAAGAAGTTAAATTTAGAGATATAACTAATTAGTAGAGCATATGACTTGCATACATGAGACCCCACTTTCTATTTTTTATTTGTTTATTTTGCCTCCAGGGTTATCTCTGGGGCTCAGTGCCTGCACTACAAATACACTGCTCCTAGAGGCCATGTTTTCCCATTTTTGTTGCCTTTATTGTTGTTGGATAGGACAGAGAGAAATGGAGAGAGGAAGGGAAGACAGAGATGGGGAGAGAAAGATAGACACCTGAAGACCTGCTTCACCTCTTGTGAAGTAACACCCCTGCAGGTGGGGAGCTGGCGGCTCCAGTTGGGATCCTTGCTCCAGTTCTTGTGCTTTGTGCCATGTGTGCTTAACCTACTGTGCTAACACCTGGCCCTGAGACCCCATTTTCACCCCTGCATATGCTACAGTTGAGCAGTGCTCTAGCATATCTCTCTCCCTCTCTCTCTCTCTCTCTCTCTCTCTCTCAAGAATAGTTAATATATAAATCTCAAACAAAAGAAAAATGAGAAGGGGATATGGAACTCTGGTGGTAGGAACTGTATGGAATCTATTATAACACAATCTTGTCAATCATAATTAAATGACCAATAAAAATTATTTGAAAAAGAAAAGTGATATCAAGCCATGACATCATCTCCCCAGACAATAACTTGGATCCACCTGCATATCAGATTTCAGGCTGGGGGTGGGGCTAGTATAGCCACAGGCCCTTTGCAATATAACTAAAATATGCCTACTAGCTATCTACAAAATGGAGGACCCCCCAACTCTTCATCTGCACTACTCCAGCTTTTAGGTTCATGATTGGTCAAAAATTTGTTTGGCTTTGTATGTTAACTCTCTTTTCAGCCACCAGGTTCCAGATACTAGCATGATGCCAACCAGACTTCCCTGGACAGACAACCCCACCAATGTGCCTTGAAGCTCTAATTCCCCAGAACCCCACCCCACTAGGGAAAGAAAGACAGGCTGGGAGTATGGATCGACCTGTCAATACCCATGTTCATCGGGGAAGCAATTACAGAAGCCAGACCTTCCACCTTCTGCATCCCACAATGACCTTGGGTCCATACTCCCAGAGGGTTAAAGAATAGGAAAGCTATCAGGGGAGGGGATGGGATATGGAGTTCTGGTGGTGAGAGTTGTGTGGAGTTTTACCCCTCTTATCCTATGGTTTTGTCAGTGTTTCCTTTTTATAAATAAAATAAAAACATTTGAGCGGGGGGAGGGGGAAGCCAGATATACTCTTATTTGAAAAGGGTACCTGCTAATCAAATAATAGTCACTGTCTTCTTCACTTTTGACTTCTATGGACAGTACCAATAACAGAACTCCACTGGAATTCATGAGGGTATGTGAACCATGTGAGTTTGCTTGTTTTCCCCATCAGTGTGATTACTGGGACTCAGTGCCTAAAAGGCCCCACTGCTTCTGGCAGCCATTTTCTTCTTTACTCTAAGTAGAGGGTTACAAACACAGAGAGAGGGAGAGACAGAGAGAGAAGATGAAACACGGTAGCATCATTCTACTGCTCTGAAATTTCTCCATGCAGACACTCCCATGTGGCAGCCAGGGTTCAAATTCAGGTCTTTGTAAGTGTATTCCATCAGGAAAGTCATCTGGCAGTGCGGGTTATTGCCTCCTGCTGGAATGACCAAGGGGAAGAAGAAAATTGGGTGCCCTGCCTTGATTCTGGTGTGCTGGTATGCACACACCTGTCCTCCAACACCAACAAACAGCATCCCAGGCCTTCATTGGTCAGCAGGTGGGTACCACTCTAATGCCAGCTTGAGGCCAGGTCAGGCACCAGGAAACATCACTAGGCTGAGATTTTCTGCACAAGACGCAGAACATAGACAAAAGCAGAGATTAGGAGGAAAGGACATATGAGTCCTGCCAGGCCAACCATCAGGAGCACTCACTTCTCTTGCTCAGAAAGGTGTGAACAGTCAGGATAGCAGCAGACAGGAATCTATCTGGTTTCAAACAAGAGCTTCCAGGGATCTGTGATGGGGAAGAAGGACACAGATCTCCATGCAGCTGGAGGGGAAATGACCATTCTTGGTGAGCAGAAATGATCCAGATAGCAAGTATATATTTAGTCTATATATCTTCTGCTTACCAAATCATTATTTTTCCTTAGTCTTGGGAAAACTATAGCACTTTGGTGATAATGAGAGAGCTAAACAATTCAATTGTCAAAAAACTATAAAGAAAAAAAATCACTTGGGAGTTGGGCAGTAGCGCAGCAGGCTAAGCGCACGTGGCGCAAAATGCAAGGACCAGCATAAGGATCCTGGTTCAAGCCCCCACTCCCCACCTGCAGGGGAGTCTCTTCACAAGCAGTGAAGCAGGTCTGCAGGTGTCTATCTTTCTCTCCCCCTCTCTGTCTTCCCCTACCCTTTCCATTTCTCTCTGTTCTATCCAACAATGACAACATCAATAACAACAACAATAAAACAAGGGCAACGAAAGAGAATAAATAAATAAATATTTCAAAAAATAATAATAAAAGAAAAAATCACTTCCCACTTTCTAAGTCCTAGAAAATGCCTTCAGGGAAGTTCATGAGATTTATTAAAATCTGAGCTCAGCTCCTAGTACAGCCATGGGACAGGACAGAAATCTACTACCTCTGATAAAAAAAAAATGAACAAACAGGGGCTGGGCAGTGGCACACCAGGTTAAGCGCACATAGTACAAAATGCAGTGACCTGTGGAAGGATCCTGGTTTGAGCCCCCAGCTCCCCACCTGTAGCGAGGTCGCTTCACAAGCGGTGAAGCAGGTCTGCAGGTGTCTTTCTCTCTCCCTCTATATACTCCCCTCTCCTCTCAATTTCTCTCTAAGCCAACAAAAATGGAAAAAAATGGCCATCCAGAGCAGATGATCTGTAGTGCAGGCACCAAGCCCCAGCAATAACCCTGGAGGAAAAAAAAAAAAGAAGAAGAAGAAGAAGAGTAAACAAATGAATATTATGAACAAATGAATATTATGTGAGTAAACAACTGATTTAATATGGTTGTTGAATGAATGAGTGAATGAATGAATGAATGAGACCAATTAGTGTGAAGGAGTGAACCCATGTGGGAATGATAAATTGAATTGGTGGCAGATAAATATTATTTGCATACAAGTGAATGACTGATACACAAAGTGCGGGGCTAGCATGTGTTCACTCAGTAGAGTGCAAACATTACCATGTGGAAGTGTCATTTTCACAAGGCTGGCTTCACGGGTGGGTAACAGGCGACCAGAAACACACGGCTGAGCTGAGAATGCAGTTTAATCTTTATTCACAAGCGAGCAAAAAGTCCAACACCTAATCACCACACCATGTGCCCTCCATCTTTCTCCTCTCGCGGCAGGGAGAGGAACTCAGGAAGTACATAGGGTAGGGGGCGGGGAGAAGGGAGAAGCACGAAAAGGCAAAGACTAAACCACAATCTCCCGGATGCGGGGTGGAGTGAGACCAAACCAATATGAAGCATACCAACATGCAAGGACTTAGATTCAGGGTCACCACATGGGAGCTCATGAAGTGGGGGAATCTTCCTGAGTGGTGGAACAGTGCTATGATGTCTCACTTCTATCTCTTGCCCTCTATCTAAAGGAAAGGAAAAAATAGCCACTGGAAAAGATGGAGGCATGCAGGCACCAAGTCTCAGCAATAACCCAATAAATAAGTAAATAAGTGGTGAATAATGTCTAAGAAAATAGTTCAACTGATTGAGCACAAGACTCACATGCCTGAGGCTCCCAATTTGATCTCTGGCACTGCATGTAGTGCTCTAGCATTTCTCTCTTTCACAGGAAATAAAATAAATCTTTTTAAAAATAATAAAATGAATGAGTAAATGGCATTGCATAGTAAGAGGCCAGAGCAGCAGGGACGTTAGCTCAGTTCACTCACCATGGTCCTCAGAGAAGGCTCCTTCTATGTCAGCAGCCCACCCCACTGCTCTGAGTTAGACACTGGTTGTAGCTGTTATGGGTTGAATTTTGTCCTGTATGTATATGTCAAAGCTTATCAGTACCTGATAAGAATATGATTCTGTTGAGTAATGGAGTCCTTAAAGAGGTAATCAAACTAAACTGTGGTCATTAAGAGCATCAGACTAGAATACAATTGGTGCCTTTGAAACAGACACAGTGTCACATGCAGGAAAAGGCAGAGATTAGCATAATGGTACCACAAGCCAAAGATTGCCAGTAAGCCCTCAGAAATTAGGGAAAAGGCACGAGATAGGTTCTTCTTACAGTCCTTGAGAGAATCAACTTTGCCAACACCTTGATCTTGAGATTTGAGCTACCAGGATGGTGACAGAATATATTTATTTTGTCTAGGGAACTAACACACCCATCCAAAAAGATTTATGTATACCTATGTTCATAGCAACACAATTTGGAATAGCCAAAACCTGGAAGCAACCCTTCCAAAAACAGATGAGTGGCTGACTAATCTGTGGTATATATACACAATGGAATACTACTCAGCTATTAAAATAGTGAATTTACTTTCTTCATCCCATCCTGGATGGAGCGTGAAGAAATCATGTTAAATGAAATAAGTCAGAAACAAAAGGATAAACTCACTCATAGAAATTGAAAAATAAGAACAGAAGGGAAAACACTAAGCAGAACTTGGACTGGAGTTGGTGTATTACACCAAAGTAAAAGACTCTGAGGTTGGGAGGAGGGTTTGGGTCCTGGATCATGATGAGAGGAGGACCTAGTGGGGGTTGGACTGTTATGTGGAAAACTGGCCAATGTTATGCATGTACAAACTATTTATTTTACTGTCAACTGTAAACCATTAATCCCCCAATAAAGAAATATATATAGTGTAAGTCATTCTATTGGTGGTACTTTGCTACATACAGCTGCCGTAGCAATCTAGAACACAGTTACAGTGACAACTATGCACACACACACACACACACACACACACACACACACACACACACACACACACACTTGCTTCACTGAGCCCAGTGACTTCCACAGCATGGAGAGCTGGCAAATGCCCAAGGGAAAAAGTAAGCAAGTCGCAGCTTCTCAGAGAAAAAAGTAGATTCCCCTGCTCGTAGGCAAACAGGGGAAGCCTGGCACATAGTGTAGGTGTCTAACTATATGGGGAAAATTCACAGGAACTAGAGATAAAAGATATCAGTCAGCAGTTAAAAATAGATCTGCTACTAACTCCATCCAGTCCTCCACGCACATTGGAGCCTTCACTCTAAACCAAACAAGCCAAACAAGCCAAAGCCAAGACTCTTGTTTGTACCCCAACAATAGACCCAGGCCTGGCACCCACCCAGTGTTCAGTAAAGTTTGAAGGAGAGAGTGGAGGAACTAGGAGGAACGTCTGGTGAAAACTATACCAGTGGCTATTGTCAGTCAAAGTTCAGGGCGCCAGTATGCTGGGCTAGCTTCGCGGCAGGAGACAGACAACCAGGGACACATCACTGAGCGGAGAAGCAGTATTTCTTTATTCACGAGCGAATGGTTCAAAAAACTAATCTAATCTAATCTAATCCCAACCCAAGTCTGTCCTGCCTCTCTCTCCTCCGCCAGAAGAGTCAGGAACCAAGGAAGTAAGTAGGATAGGGGGCGGGGAGAAGAAAGAAGCTCGAATTAGCAAGGACTAAACCAAAATCTCCCGGAGGCAGGAGGAGTGAGACCAAACCAATGTAACAGAATGACCATGTAAATAGACCACAACGTCAAGCAATGTAACAGAAGGGATCCCAGAAGCAGAACTAGAAGCATACCAACAAGCTCCTAGTCCCTAAGGAAGGCCTTATCACTCTTCTCAGCAGGCCCTCTGCCACTGAACATTGTGTGAGAGATGAGCTTAGGTTGGTCTAAGGACAAACTTACGAAGTTAATTTTAACTGGAGAACTATTCCCTGCTAGCATATCCAATTCATTACACAGAAATTATTTCTGGAGATAAGGCAACATTTAAGAAATGAATTGGCTTAAAGAAACACAGCAAGGAAAGGTAGGGTGAAGGTATGGCCAAAAATGGTGAAATTTCAATGACTGGAGTTAAAAATCAACTACTCTGGGCACCTGTAGAGTTTATCTGCTACTCTCAGCCAAGAGCCTAGTTAAGGTGTATGTCAGGGCCCTTCAGAAAAGCAAAACTAGGTCATTCTCCCTCTCTCTCTTCCTCTCTATAGAAAGAAGGGAGATTTAAAGGAACTGACTAGAAAAAGGGAGAAAAAGCAAGTCCAAAATCTTCTTGAGAGGACTGCAGAAGGGTACAGGTAAATAGCATAATGGTTATCCAAAAAGACTTTCATGCTTGGGACTTTGGAAAATTGAAAAACAGAAAGGTTGCCCCAGACTGCAGGTTCAACAGAACAGTGGCCCACATAGCACTAGAAAAAGATCCCACTGACCTGCATCTCTGGACTTTATGACAACCTCCTTGCTGCCTCTGACCTTCAAACTGTCCTCTAATAGGACTCCCTTCCTGATGGTGTTAGTGCAGATAGGAGAACCATGTCCTGGATTTCCTACATCCCATCTGTACGGGCCTCTGTTAAAACACATATGTGTGATTGTGGTGGGTGAGTCCTATTTGGTAAAGGAGGAGGGTGATGGAATCTGTCCCCACTGTAGAATGGGCTCCTGTCGCCATCTGAGGATTTATACTGGGGGATTAAATGCCACTTTGGGAGACTAGTGCACAAAGGGATGGAAGACAGATCCTAAATGGAAAGAAAACTCAGCCTCACACTGCCCACACCTCTGCACAGACCAGAACAGGAACAAAGTGATGGCTCATGGGTGCCAGGTGGTGGCACACCTGGTTAAGTGCATGTATGACCACGCACATGGAACCAGGTTAAAGCCCCTGGTCCCCTCCCCCTAAGGGGGGAAGCTTCATGAGTGGTGAAGCAGGGTGTCTCTCTGTCTCTCTCCCTATCTTCCCCTCCCCTCTCAATTTCTCTCTGTTCTATCAAATCAAATAAATAAAGTTGTTTTAAAAAAAAAGTGATGGCTGCAGGGTAAGCCCAGGATGCTGAAATTCCCAAGCTTGCCTCTGAGACTGCCCAGGGGGTCTACAGGAGCCAACATCTGGACCCCTGGCCAACCTGGCAGCTTTATCGTTCCAGGGCTCTGCAAAGCAGGGATTAAAGAGGAGCTGGAACTCAATCTCTCTTGGTAGGCCTGACCCTCAGCACCCACAGCCTGTCTCCAGGGGAGTGTGCTGGCCTTGATTTTTCACACCAGAGTTAGAGAAAAAAAAAAGAGGGGGGCTGAGATCAGAGAGCTTATCTGTCCCAAAGGCCCAGGAGATAGCTACAGCTCCAAGGATATGCTCAGCAAAGTCCTGGAACAAATTTTACCAGCGACACCATCGATCCTTTCCTGTCTGGGCTCTTTGCCTCCTTCTGGTTTCCTGCTAACATGCACAATGCACAGCTGCTTCTTCATTGCCAGAACCCTGAAGTGTAAAATCTGTAAATCAGAAATGTCCCCTTGTGGAGGGTCAGCAGCTGGCCGCACTGGGCAGAGTCAGGAGGAGCGGGAGTGCCGTGTGCCTGCAGAGCTCTCCATGTGCCAGTCAGCCCCTGGCTCTGCTTCTCTCCCTCACCCTCCTCACTCGGCAGCGTAAGTTAGGGGAATGTGCCTCCCCTTCAGAAGACTTCATGATTTTGAAAGTCTCACCTCATGTCCTGCCTCTCCCCTGAACAAGGAATAAGACTTGGGATCCACAGGGGAGCATATAACTCTCTGCCTTTAACACCACACTGTCCTCTGTACCCAGCACTACTGCTGTGGGTGTGACTCAGGATTTCTGAGCAGCACAGCTCCTCGCCTCCCACTCCAGGAGAGCTCAGGAGAGGTGGGTTCATGTCTGTCTAACACTAGCCTTCTCCACCAGTACCGGGTCTCCAACCCCCTCACCCTCGGGCACTGCAGCTAAACCCTTGGCATGGTGAGCCCCTTCTCCCAGTATCCACAGCCATGGTGGCAGTGAGGTGAGCCAGGAAGGCATTCCCCCCTACGCCACCATGAGTAGCAGACTGGGGGGCCTGGTCCTGCCTCAGGAATTATATGGACTCAAGTCTACATTAGGGGCTCAGCAGGCACAAGAAAAGACCCTTCTAGGTCAGAGTTGCTCCCAAAGTATGGCAGCTCCAGGACTGAGTGACTGTCCAACAGTTGCTGTTCTCCTCACCCCATCACTTCCAGGAAGCCCCATTACCCATCTCCAACTTCAGAGACTGGCTAGAGTAGCCCGGTAAATCACTGAGCCCTATTTTAGCAAATGGCCTGGATGGGGCCTGATTACCCTCTGAACATAGCTCTGAAAAGGATTTTCTGAAGCTGGCCTCCGCCACCTCCTCCTCCTCTTCCCTAATGGAAACTGAACACTCCAGGGAGGTGGGGACCAGAGCCACCTGCGAGTATGGCTAGGGTTTCTGTGCTAATGATAATTTAATCATTCATTTTTCTCTAGGGCTTATTCCATGGCTTAGCCAAATCAAGGGCTTAGACACTGGGAGGAAAGAATAAGGCAATTATCAGACCAGAAGTGAGGGGGGAAAGATGGGGGAAAAAATAAGAAAATCTTTCCCTCTGCTGGTGGGGACTGGGGGCTCAAACCCAAGTACTTGCGCCTTGTAACATGTGCACTCAACCAGGTGTGCCACCACCTGGCTACGAGGTTTTCCTCTGCCCCCATCCTCATCCTCTGTCACCTGAACAGCAGTAATAGCTTCACTCTGGAGCCCAGACTCCAATCCAACCTCAACACTACTGCCAGAAAGAACATCAATAAGAATTTATCCAAAAGGGTCATTTTCCAGTTTTCCAAACTCTACCAGGATGTAGCTGGCTAAAAGCTCCTTTGCCAGTGTGTGAGAAAGCCTTTAACTAACCTAGCCCAGCCTGGCTCTCCAGCTTCACTCCCCCATGTTCCCTGAGCCCCTCTCTTGCCACATAAATTTCCAAAACCACAACTCTGTATCTTTGTGCACACTGTCCCCTCTACACACACCATTCCCTCTTTTCTTTCTCTTTCTTTCTTTCTTTCTTTCTTTCTTTCTTTCTTTCTTTCTTTCTTTCTTTCTTTCATTCTTTCTTTCTTTTTTTAACCAGAGCACTGCTCAGCGCTGGCTTATGATGGTGCGGGAGACTGAACCTGGGACTTCGGTGCCTCAGGCATGAGAGTCTCTGCATAACCATTATGCTATCTAGCCCCGCCTTCTTCCCCCTTTTCTTTACCTTCATTATTGTGAAGAAAATGAACTTAGTCAGACCTTCCTGCCTCAGACCATCAGGCTTTCCTGCATGGGAAAGCAGGTGCCTGGGTAGATAACCAGGCAGCTGCCATGTTCTGCGGCCTTGGGGCTATCCCTATACCCAACACTACTATGCATGTATGTATATCCCTCTTGTTACATTAGGAAGGTAAATGCTGGCAAGATGCCACTTTTGTTCTCCTCCTATATATTAAAGGGCAGGAAGAAGCTCCTGGGGGACACTGGGGGGTGGAGAGGGCTTGAGAGGAGTTTGTGGGCTCTGGGGACTTTGGAGGCCTTTGGAGAACCCTGGGCTCCTTGAGAGGGGTGCTGCTACAGCTAAGATGCAGGGACACTGATCCAGGAAGCAGTTGCTGCTGCTGCGCCAGAAGCTGACCAGCAACTGCTGAGCAAGACAGCAGCTGACAAGATACAGAGCTGCTGAGGAGCCTGCAGCTAAGGTCTGAGGAAGCTACCTGGAGAGCTGCAGATATGAGGAGGGGCGGGGAGCAGAGCCCCCATAGAAGAGAGCTGAGCTGCTGCTCAACAGGGACAGAGCAGAGGGGAGCTCAGTTGAGCTGGTTCCCTGCCAGAATAAAAGGATGCTTCTGCTGTGCTGTTGGTGCCTCCCTGTGCCTTCCTTCCAGCTCCCACCATTGACACCATCCCTGTGTCCCCGCCATCAGAATGGACAATGTCCCCTGCTGTCCTCTTCACATAGCAGTTGTCCACAGTCAGCCTCTATGCCCTTCTCTCTCTTTTTATTGAGGAGATTAACAGTTGACCGTTAACATACAGTAAATACAGTAGTTGGTACACGTGTAATACTTCTCAGTTTTCTGTACAACACTCCAACCCCCCTCCAAGTAGGTCCTCCTCCACCATCATGCTCTGGGATCACTACCCTCATCCCCAGAGTTCTTTACTTTGGTGCGATATACCAAATCCAGCCCAACTTCTGCTTTGTGTTTTCTCTTCTGCTCTTACTTTTCAACTTCTGTCTATGAGTGGAGCCATCCCATATTCATCCTTCTCTTTCTCCCCATGCCCTCCCCTTAGTCCCCCTTGCCCCAGTGCACCCAGCTGAAGTTCATGGAATGTGTGTGCTCTCTCGTGATTCCGGGCTCCTCTTTCTATTTCCACATTTACAAAGGTGCAGTGGAACATTTTGTAAGTGTCTAGCCATTATCAAAGTGGCCAAACATTTGTATTTGATGGGAAAATAGTTTAGCTAAAACATCAAGCCACTGGATAAGTGGGACACAGAAATGAAAATTATTCTGTCATGATTAAAAATAAAAAATAAATAAATAAAGGTGCAGTGGAAGAGCCTGCCTTTCCACTCTATTAGATCAGAAGCTTCAGAAGGATGAAAGAAGTCACATTATATCTTTTTTTAATTAGTTATTTAATGTTGACTTACAAAATTATGGAATAACAGGGGTATAATTCCACACCTTTCCCACCACCAGAGTTCTGTGTCCCCATTCCCTCCACTGGAAACTGCAAATGTTCTCCTAAGGCCACAGTTACAGGTTGATTATTATTTCTATGACTATCTGTCTATATTTACATATATTTGCCTAATGCTTTTCTATGGTCTTGCCTTCTCTTCCTTTGTGAGTCACACCTCACCTGTTAATGTTTCTGAATGTCCTTTCTTTATTTCCTTTTCTTGCTCCGGGTCCTGATGGAATTAAACTATTAAACTATGTCTTGACATCTCACATAGTCAGATATAGGGGGAGTTGCGGGAGACTGGACTTCAGAGAGACTGTGGAACAACTAACTGAGTGAATGGCTGACAGGAAGTGGATGGAAATAGCCACTGGCCCAGATCCCCCCCCCCAAACTGAAGCAGCATTTTCATCTTCCCTCAAGTGTCATTTTCATGCAGAGTCATGTCTTTCTTTCTTTTTTTTCCAAGAACTTATTTATTTATGAGAAAAAAAGGAGGAGAGAGAAAAAAAAAAAAACAGACATCACTCTGGTGTATGTGCTGTCATGGATTGAAGTCGGGACCTCATCCAGTGTTTTATCCACTGCGCCACCTCCCCGACCACATCATGCAGAGTCATTTCTCAAGCATTTATCTTATGGTTTTTGTCAGTGTTTCCTTTTTATAAATAAAAATTTATTTATAAAAACAAAATTCTATCCCATTTTAGTAAAATCTGCTGAACGAACTACAAACTCAAGTTCTTTTTTTTTTTTTTTTGATATTTATTTTATTTATTTATTCCCTTTTGTTGCCCTTGTTGTTTTATTGTTGTAGTTGTTGTTGGATAGGACAGAGAGAAATGGAGAGAGGAGGGGAAGACAGAGAGGAGGAGAGAAAGATAGACACCTGCAGACCTGCTTCACCGCCTGTGAAGCGACTCCCCTGCAGGTGGGGAGCCGGGGTTCGAACCAGGATCCTTATGCCGGTCCTTGGTTTTGCGCCACCTGCGCTTAACCCGCTGCACTACAGCCCGACTCCCCTACAAACTCAAGTTCTTATGTACTGATGTTCTTATGTATTGATGCTATTAGGTTCTTCTGCATTTGTTTATGTACTTGTTGCATGTGTTTGTCAGGAAAATGAGAGCACCTGAGTTTCTAGATACTAGACCAGCAATGACATCTAGAATAAATGTACAAAAGTAGAGGGTATGGGAGCTGCAGGTGGTAAGATCTTCTGACATATCTTCAAAGGCTCTACTCCATCTCCTGTCCAAGCCTCTTCATCCTGTCTGCTATGTCATCTCTATACTGGAAGATGTAGAAAGAAAGGCTGAGTGGGTGGTTGTCTGAGTTGGTGGAGTTGTGTGTGTGTGTGAGAGATAGAGGGAGAGAGAGAGAGAGAGAGAGAGTGTGTGTGTGTGTGTTTGTGTGTGTGTGTCTGAGTGTGTGTCTGTGTGTGCTGCTAGCACTGTTTAGGGATATAACTCTGTATACACATGTGAGTGTGGGTGCATGTGTTCCCTGTCACTGTTCCCTTTCAGGCTATAAATTTACAAGAAAGACCCTGAAAGTGCTTTCTCTGTTTTGTTTCATTTCTTATTATCCAGTAAGCACAGCTGGCTAATTAGTTAACTATAGTAAACAGACGGTGAGTTTTTAGGGTTACCCACTCTCCTGGATCCCTGTCCACATGTCCTTCCCCATATCCTAGCAATAAGCAAAGCAGACAATACCTTCTTCTCCTCTACTCCATGCCCCTCTGCCATCTGCCTCAGCTCCTTCCACCACCACCACCACCCCTACCCCTGCAAGGGACCCTCACTACTGACACAGTCCCCTTAAAGGCAGCCCAAATCCTCAGGGGTCTACTCAGGACAGGAGTGCAGTCACCAGCCCCCTGTGAAAGCTGGTCCTCTCCACCCCCTTCGCTCTCCATCTGCTCATGCAGGGCACGTCCTGTAGTCAGTGCAGAAGGAGGAACTGTCTGCAGATCCCCCAACACTGGCTGCCTCTGTCCTCGCCAACAACTGAAGACTGTCCCAGCCCCACAAATGCTTCCGTGGCTTTGTCTCCAGTAATGCCACAATCTTGCTCCACCAATTAATGAAGCACCTTCTCTCCCGCAATGCTTCAATTCCCCAAAAGCCAAATATAAAGTATATACAATTACACAGTTTGATAAAGGAAGGTTTACGTCTATAATAATTCTCAATGAAAGAGCATCCTATGAAGGGATTGTTTAATTAGAAGACAACAATGGGATAGAAGGCAAATAAAAAGAGAAAGAGATGACAATTGTTAATCCAAAGCTAAATAAATATATTTTACTTGAGTCCTTAAATGCATTTTTCCAAGCCCAGATATATCTGTTCAGCCTGCAAATGAATTCTAGCATGAAATATATCTGAAAAATGAACAAGTAGAGTTTGACTCACTTTTTCTCTCCCTGCTTAAAGAACAGCAGAAAGCACTGGAATCCTGTCTCTGAAATAATGACTGCTTCTCCAAGACAAGTTGGGGATTGTTGGCAAAGACTTGTGCTCCACAAAAGGGGGTTTAATATTGAGGAAGACCACCGTGTAGACTTCTATCTCCAAGGAAAGGATATAAATGTACTTTTTTCTTATTGCATCCCGAGTACAACTAACACACCAAAAATTAGGAAAAAACCAAACAGAAGGTGACAGGCAGTGGCACACATGATACCATGCATAAGAGCCCACTTATAAATCCTGATCCTCACTTGTAGGAGAGAAGTTTCTAAGCAGGGAAAAGGTACTACAGGTGTTTCTCTCTCTCCCATACTATTACCCCTCCCCTCTCAGTTTCTGTATCTCTATCCAAGACAAGAAAAAAAAAATGGTGGGAGTCAGGCGGTAGCACAGTGGGGTTAAGCACAGGTGGCGCAAAACACAAGGACCAGTGTAAGGATCCCAGTTCAATCCCTAGCTCCCCACCTGTAGGGGAGTCGCTTCACAAGCAATGGAGCAGGGATGCAGGTATCTATCTTTCTCTCTCCCTCTCTGTCTTCCCCTCCTCTCTCCATCTCTCTCTGTCCTAGCCAACAACAACAACATCAATCATAACTACAACAATAAAACAACAAGGAACAAAAGGGAATAAATAAATACATTTTTTTAAGTAAATGGATGCCAAACCTAGATATAGTCCAGGTCCCCTGAGATAGAGCACAGGTTCAAACGTGCCCATAAACTAGGGAAAAATATATACCTGAAAGCAGAAGTACACAAGACCATGCAGAGAATACCCCCCAACACTTCATCTGTACTATTTCAGTCTTTAGGTCCATGATTGTTCAACAATTTGTTTGGCTTTGTATGTTAACTCTCTTTTCAGCCACCAGGTTCCAGATGCCAGCAAGACTTCCAGACTTCCCTGGACAGATGACTCCATCAATGTGTCCTAGAGCTCTGCTTCCCCAGAGCTCTACTTTCCTATAGGGAAAGAGAGAGGCAGACTGGGAGTATGGATCAACTAGTCAACGCCCATGTTAAGTGGGGAAGCAATTACAGAAGCCAGACCTTCCACCTTCTGCAACCCATATCTCCCAGAGAGATAGAGAATGGGAAGGCTATCAGGGGAGGGGATGGGATATGGAGATCGGGTTATGGGAATTGTGCGGAACTGTACTCCTCTTATTCTATGATTTTGTTAATGTCTCCTTTCTTAAATAAAAAAAAAAAAATGGCTGCCAAGAGTTGTGGATTTGTCTTACAGGCACAATGTCCCAGCAATAACCCTGGTACCAATGGAAGGAAGGAAGGAAGGAAGGAAGGAAGGAAGGAAGGAAGGAAGGAAGGAAGGAAGGGAGAAGGGGAGGGAAAGAATGAAGAAAAATATCAGGCAAATCTGAATAGTAGAAAGAATCCAGGCCAGTGAGGGTCTTCCATTTTGTCTTATATATTCCAGATTATATCTGAAGAGTTGACAACCCAGATACCAGTAGTCACAGCAAAAAGATAAAAGGCAAGAAGAAAAGAGGAGGGGAAAAAAAGAATGAAACAAAAAAGCAAAGGAAGAAGAAAAAAAGAATGAAACAAAGAAGCAAAGAAAGAAGAAAAATGGAGGGAGGTGAGTGAGAGGAGGAAGGTGAAGGAAAGAAGAAAGGTAGGACAAAAGAGGAAAGATAAACATGCTCTCTCTAGCTAAATTAGATCTAGGAGGGCAGACTAACAAGATAAAAACTTTTAGACACTAACTATTCTACTCTAGCTAAGTACTAGAACACAAAAATAATAATCCCGGGAGTCGGGCGGTGGCGCAGCGGGTTAAACACACGTGGCGCAAACGCCAGGACCTGCATAAGGATCCCAGTTCGAGCCCCCGGCTCCCCACCTGCAGGGGAGTTGCTTCACAAGCGGTGAAGCAGGTCTGCAGGTGTCTGTCTTTCTCTCCTCCTCTCTGTCTTCCCCTCCTCTCTCCATTTCTCTCTGTCCTATCCAACAACAATGACATTAATAACCACAACAATGTTAAACAACAAGGGCAACAAAAAGGAAAATAAATAAATAATTAATTATAATTATAATAATAATAATAATTCCACACTCCAGAGAAGACCAAACAGAGAGGCCAAATGTCCACCCTCATTCGCATGAAGAGGCAGAAAAGCCTTAATGGAAAAACAATATCCACTACTACTTGAAGCAAAGATGTCACTCCCTTTTGACATAAAATTTCTGTGGAGTCCATGTGTGAAGTAATGGCAACACACTCCTACTTCTGCAAGCTAGGGGGAAACAATAGTCCTACAGAAAGGAAGAACCCCCAACAATAAGGAAGAACCCCCACTTGTCCATAGAACATCCTAGGCTGCACTCATTTCAGCACCTGTCTTCCTTGAGTGGCAGAATATATTGACCCAGCCTCCCTTGATAGTCAACATGGAATGTGAGCTCAGACAGGGATGCAAAGGTTACACAGGCTCCTGTGCTACATATGAATAGGTATGGGCTCTAGGTCAGATTGATTAGGTTTACAGTATTTATATACTTTTCCAATATTTGGGAGCTACTCTCTTCCCTGATGCAGCTTTCTAATCCTATTTTCAACTCTGACACCATCTTCCCAAACAAGACTTTTAGCCCACCTGTATATTAGCTGTTGGGCTCAGGCCAAAGTCAGTAAAGTCAATGGGACCCATGGAATATACCTAAAATAGACTTCCTACATTCTTCCAGCATGAAAACCCTAAGTCTGCTATATTCTTACCTT
The DNA here is from genome assembly GCF_950295315.1 of Erinaceus europaeus. Classification (NCBI taxonomy): domain Eukaryota; kingdom Metazoa; phylum Chordata; class Mammalia; order Eulipotyphla; family Erinaceidae; genus Erinaceus; species Erinaceus europaeus. Next base: position 93,650,155 of record NC_080162.1, read on the forward strand.
TAGTTTCCTGATTATTAAACACTTTGTTCTGCTTTATGTCTTAATGCTTTTCAGCCACCAAGTTGCAGATGCTATCATGACGCCAACCTGACTTCCCTGCACAGAAAACCTCACCAAAGTGTCCTGGAACCTCATCTCCCCAGACCCCCATCCCACTAGGGAAAGATAGAAACAGGGTGGGGGTATGGATTGACCTGCTAATGTCCATATCCAGTGGAGAAGCAATTACAGTATAGTCTGTACCTTCTAGCTTCAGTACCCCATAATGATCTTTGGTCCATACTCCCAGAGGGATAAAGAATAGGGGACTTTCCAGTGGAGGGAATAGGATATGGAACTCTGGTGATGGAAATTATATAAAAATGTACCCCTCTTATACTACAATCTTGCCAATCATTATTAAACCACTAATTTAAAAAAATCAAAAGGAGAACCTGTACTTTACTCTGTCTTGGAAATAATGAACATCAGTCCTCTCCTCATAGTGGCATCAGAATACACCAGCAAAAATGATCGATTTAAGATCTAGAGCTTCACAGCATAACATCTGGACCCAAATGTCCAGAATTCAAATGAAAGTCACTCTTCATAGCAAGAACCAGGAAGAACTCACACTAAATGAAAAAAAAAAAAAAAAGACTATAACAGATTCATACTCTGAAATGATGGAAATGTTCAGAACAACCTGGCAAAGATTTTTGAAGCAGCCATCATAAAAATACTTCCATGGGCAGTTGTTAGTACACTTGAAACAAATAGGAAAAAAAAAAACCAGAAAAATCTCTCCAAAGAAATATAAGATATAAAGAAGAATAAAATGAAAATTTTAGTATTGAAAAACACCACTGCTGAAAATAAAGCTCAGTAGGTGAACTCAACAGCAGAGCGGAGGTGACAGAGGGGGGAAAAATAATCAGTGAAATGAAAGAACAATCTAAACGTCAGTACTAAAATAGACTGGAAAAAAAAATTGAGCATAGCCTCAAGGAGTTACAAGACTATTTTTATACAGATATAGAAATAGATAGATAGATAGATAGATAAATAGATAAAATATTTGTGTCACCAGAGTCCCAGGAAAGGGTGGTAATGCATGTGATTGACTTCAAGGGCAAGAACCTAGGTTCAAGGCCCTCATTCCCACCTGCAGGGTAAATAGTACTGGGAGTATCTCTCTATTTCTATCTCTCCCTCCCCTCTCAATTTCTCTCTGTCCTGTCAAATAAAAGGGAAAAAATATTTAAGTCAACTCACCAAGAAGACACAACAATCTTTATAATGTGCATACACCAAGACAAAGGTGTTAAATATATTTTTAAGTGATAGAACTTAAAAGATCAAATATTCAAACCCACAACTATAGTTCAAGACTTATTGAACTATAGTTCAATAATCTCTGCAGATGATAGAAAAATTAACACAAATATAGCAAGAACATAGAAGTAATTCCACCAACCAACAGTATATGACACATATTTATAGCACTCTACTCAACAGCAAAATACATACTGTTTTCAAGTACCCAAAGAAAATACATACCAGTAAAGACCACATTTGGGGGCCATAAAGCAAAAGTCAAAAACAATTTAAAAGATTAAAATCTTACAGAGTGCTTCTCTGATCATAGTAAAAATCAATTTAGAAATTAGTAACAGTAAAAACTCCAAACACTTGGAAACCAAGTCATAGATCGAAGAGGAAATCTGACAGAAAATGAAAATACAGCAGGCCAAAATCTGCGGGATATATCTAGAGTAAAAATGAGGGAAGTTTATAATGCTAAAATCAAACATAAGAAAAGGAAAGGAAAAGTAGGGAGTCAGGTGGTAGCGCAGCAGGTTAAGTGCACGTGGTGCAAAGTGCAAGGACCAGCATAAGGATCTGGGTTTGAGCCCCCGGCTCCCCACCAGCAGGGGAGTCGATTCACAGGCAGTGAAGCAGGTCTGCAGGTGTCTTTCTTTCTCTCCCCATCTCTGTCTTCCCCTCCTCTCTCCATTTCTCTCTGTTCTATCCAACAACGACTACAACAATAAAACAACAAGGGCAACAAAAGGGAATAAATAAATATTTAAAAAAAAAAGGAAAGGAAAAAGTCGCGGGGGAGATAGCATAATGGTTATGCAAAAAGACTCTCATGCCTGAGGCTCCAAAGTCCCAGGTTCAATACCTACACAACCATAAGCCAGAGCTGAGCAGTGCTCTGGTCTCTCTCTCTTTCTCTCTCTCTCAAAAATAAAATAAATAGGGGGTCGGGCGGTGGCGCAGTGGGTTAAGTGCATGTGGCGCAAAGCGCAGGGACCGTAGTAAGGATCCCGGTTCGAGCCCCTGGCTTCCCACCTGCAGGGGAGTCGCTTCACAGGCGGTGAAGCAGGTCTGCAGGTGTCTATCTTTCTCTCCCCTTCTCTGTCTTCCCCTCCTCTTTCCATTTCTCTCTGTCCTATCCAACAACGAATTGCGTCAACAAGGGCAATAATAATAACCACAACGAAGCTACAACAAGGGCAACAAAAGGGGGAAAAAAATGGCCTCCAGGAGCGGTGGATTCATCGTGCAGGCACCGAGCCCAGCAATAACCCTGGAGGAGGAAAAAAATAAAATAAAATAAAATAAAATAAATAAAATATTTTTTTAAAAAGGAAAAGGTCTCAAATCAATAAAATAAGTTCTCACCTCCAGAAGAAAGAAAAAACCAAAATAAGCTTAAAGTATGAAGAAAATAATAAAGATAAAACCCAAAATCAATGGCTCTAAAACCAGAAACAGCAGGGGTAGATAGGATAATGGTTATAAAAAGAGGCTCTCATGCCTGAGACTCCAAAGTCCCAGGTTCAATCCCTTCCACCACCATAAGCCTGAGCTGAGCAATGACCCTGGGTCTATACTCCCAGAGGGATAAAGAATAGGAAAATTATCAGGGGGAGGAAATGGGATACAGAGTTCTGGAGGTGGGAATTGTCTGGAATTGTACCCCTCTTATCCTATGGTTTTTGTCAGTGTTTCCTTTTTATAAATAATTTTTTTTTAAAAACCAGAAAATAAATAAATAAATAAATAAGCAAAAACAATATTAAAGAGATAATTGGGGGTCAGGTGGTGGGACACCTGGTTAAGCACTCACATTACAGTGTGCAAGGACCCAGGTTCAAGCCCCTGGTCCTAACCTACAGGGGGAAAACTTCATGAGTGGTGAAGTAGGGCTGCAAGTGTCTCCCTGTCTCTTCCACTCTATCTCCCCCTCCCAATCTCAATCTCTCTCTCTCCAATAATAAAAATAAGTAAATAAAAAGTATCTTTTAAAAAGATAATTAGAATAGACCTTAACTAGTAAGGAACTTAAATTCATAATTTTAAGCCCCCAAACCCAGATGGTTTCATTAATGAATTTTTTTCTTTCTTTTCCTTTTTTTTTTTTTTTAACTTTTTTGTTATCTTTACTTATTTATTGGATACAGACAGCCAACGATCTGAATGGGAAGACAGAAGGAGAGAAGAGGGAGAGAGACACCTGCAGTGCTATTTCACCAGTTTCTTGGTGAAGCTTTCCCCCTGCAGGTGGAACCAGGGGCTTGAACCCAAGTCCTTCTGCATTATAAAATGTTTGCACGTGGTCAGGGAGGTAGCACAGTGGATAAAAGCATTGGACTCTCAAGCATGTGGTCCTGAGTTCAATCCCTGGCAGCATGTATATCAGAGTGAATGTCTGTTTCTCAATCTCTCTCCCCACCTCCAATCTTCCTCATAAATAAATAAAATATTTTTAAAAAATTTGTGTGCTCTGCCAGGTGAACCACTACCCAGCCCCTCCTTATGGAATTCTAACAAATGTCTAAAAGTGAACTTCCACTAACTTTATACAGTTGATTAAAAAAAAATAGAAGGAAATACTTCCCAACTTACTTTATGAAGGTAGCATTACCTTGATAAACTACTAAAACCCAGAACCGTACAAAAAGGGAGAACAAACCAGTATCAACAATGCATATAGACACATACATTCTGAACAGAATGTACATAACAAAGTAAGACTTATTTCAGGGATGTAAAGAATTCCAATATTTGAAAACTAATCAGTATAACAATCCGCCTTATCAGCAAGCTAATAAATCTAATCACATGACTAGATCCTCCAGTGCAGAAAGGGCACTTCATGAATTTCAAATGCCCATTCATGGTAAAGGAATACAGGGGACCTAAGTTTATTAACTTGCCGAAGTACATCTACAAAAATTGCTATGGCTAACATCATACTGAGCGGTGCAATAAACTGACTTTATTTCACATCTTTATTTATTCCTCATTTGAGAGGGAACAAAGAAAGAGTATCTGTTTAGCATGCTTATGCAACATAGTACTGGGAGTTTCAGTTTCTGCAATAAAGCAAAAAAAAAAAAAAAAGAGGAAGAAAAAATGGAAATAAAATACTGCAGATGGAAAGAGAAGAAATAAGCTATTTGTAGATGACAAAAACATAAAAGCATATAGGGGACCCAGAAAAAGAATTAGAAACAATATATGAGCTCAGTAAGGCCACATGATATAAGATATGTATAAAAATCAATTATGTCTTTATATACTAGCAATGAGCATATGGACACAAATTAAAAAACATGCCATTTTTACAAATGCAATGAAAGGGAACTACCTAAGTTTAACACTTCAAAAATGTCATGTAGAGGGCTTGCATGCTGAAAACTACAAAATATTGATAAAAGCAATTCAAGGAAAGTGCTCAGAATAAATGGAGAGATGATAACTTTATAGATTGGAAAATTAAACAAAGTAAAAATATCAACTTTACCAAATTGATATACAGATTTTAGCAATTTCTATAAAATCCCAACAAAATATATCTTTCCCGCCTCTTCTCTTTCTTCTCCCTTCCTCTCTCCCTACCTTCTCTCTTTCCTTCTTTTTCTCTATCTATGTATATGTAAATTCAATCTAAAATTATTTGAAAAGGTGGGGGGGGGAGTTGAATAGCTAAGGCAATTCTGAGGAAAAAAGGAAAATAATGGGAAAGTTTTGCTCAATTCTGAGAGAACTTACATATCAAGGCTGTGTGATATTGATGGAAAGACACACAGATCAATGGAACAGAATAAAGAAGCCAGAAATAGACCTATACAAATATACCAAAATGATCTGTCATAATAGTCCAAAGTAATTCAATGGGAGAACAGACTTTTTAACAAATAGTACTAAAGCAAAAATAAATAATAATGATTAATCTGTTTTCCAGCTTTGTCTACTTTTTCCATTTGCCCCCTGCCACTGCCCTACTTCCTCTGATAACCACCACAGTTTTTAAGAGTCCAAGAGTTTTTTTTTTTTTTGGTTTTTTTTTCAAGTTCCTTTGTTTTACTTATCTACATTCCGTGTATGAGTCAACCCATCCAAGAATTATCTTCTTGAATTATCTCACCAGCATAATCATCAACATTTCCATCCATTCTATCCTGAACCACACAATGTCACCTTTTTAATGACCAAGTAATATTCAATTGAGCATGCATACCACTTTTCTAATCCATTCATCTGTTAATGATTCCAGTTGGTGCCTTATTTTGGCTACTGTAAACAGTGGAGCTATGAACAAAGGGGTACATATATCCTTTCAAAACAACAACAACAAAAAAAAAAGTAAATTACCCCATCCAAAAATAGGCAGAGGATATGAACAGAACATTCACTACAGAAGAGATCCAGAAGGCTACAAACACATGAAAAATTGCTCCAGGTCACTGATTGTCAGAGAAATGCAAATTAAGACAACATTGAGATACCACCTCACTCCTGTGAGAATGGCATACATCAAAACAGACAGCAGCAACAAATGCTGGAGAGGCTGTAGGCACAAAGGAACCCTTCTGCACTGCTGGTGGGAATGTAAATTGGTCCAGCCTCTGTGGAGAGCAGTCTGGAGAACTCTCACAAGGCTATGGACATTCCATATGACCCAGTAATTCCTCTCCTAGGGATATACTCCAAGGATTCCATAACATCCAACCAAAAAGATATGTGTGTACCTATGTTCATAGCAGCACAATTCATAATAGCTAAAACCTGGAAGCAACCCAGGTGCTCAACAACATATGAGTGGCTGAGAAAACTGTGGCATATATACAAAATGGAATACTGCACAGCTATTAAGAACAATGAACCGAGCTTCTCTGACCCATCCAGGATGGAGCTAGAAGTAATTACGTTAAGTGAGTTAAGTCATAAAGATAAAGATGAGTATGGGATGATCCCACTCATAAAGAGAAGTTGAGAAAGAAGAACAGAGAGAGAAACTCAAAAGCAGGATTTGACTGAATTTGGAGGAGGGCACAAAAGTAAAAACCCTGGATTAAGGGTGAGGGTGGATGTTCTGTTAATGTGACTGAGGGAGGGGGAATGAGATGGGACACAGTCTTTTGATGGTTGGAATGGTGTTTATGTACACTCCTATAAATTCGTAGTCATATAAATCACTATTTAATTAATATGAGAGGGCAAAAATTGATTGAATGTCTCAAACTTTTTAATACACAAACCATAGGCTGAGTCTTCAATATGCTGACTCTCTTAAAAGCTTAGACCAGGGAGAACAGAAGCAACCGGTGGCACAGCTATATACAAATAATGTCAAAGGACATAAATTATGATGATGTTGTGTATGATACAGCAAATCCTAACAAAGGGATATTTCAAAGTTAACCAACTTCCAGATAATATGATTATAGCAATAACTATCTACTGTCTTCTTAAACCTTCTTAGACAGCAGTAACCTCCCACTTCCTCTATAGAGCCTATGTTTCCCCCAGGCCTGGAACCTCTAGAGTGGGGCTCACTTTTCTGCATCCTTCTCTCAATCCATAAAAATGATAATGCATCCGCTGATCCCAACCTAATCAACACAATGAGTACCACCTCAGCATGCTTCACTTCAGACTGTGTCCAGAGACATCAGGCATGGAATGTCAACCCTTCAGCCTCATTACTCAGGTGAGACCTTTCCTTTCATAGGATTCTCTAATTCCATTCCAGGTGGCTCACTTCCTAACAAAATCCCAAAACCTAGATATAAACCAGGTCCTGTGAGACAGAGCATATGTCCACATGTACCTATAAATTGGAGAAAAATATATACCTGAAAGCAAAAGTATACAATAGTATGCAGTGAGTCAGTATAAAGTTGATAATAAAATACTGTCTACTTAGACTTAGATACCCTCCTCACCTACTTACTTTTATAGTTCTCTCACTTGCTCCAAAGCTAACCTTAGCAAAGCAAGGACTGCAAAAGCTGAATAAGGGCAAGAGACTGGCATACTTTAACAATGACTCTTTAGTCACTATCACATCACCCCATCAGCTGGGGCCCTATTCAGGGAGTCCTGAGATTCCCAAACAGACATGATGGGCCTAGACCTCAAATAAATCCCTCCCTCCACTGGTACCAGTCATCTCTATCAGGAACAACAAAATAGACCCCTTTGTGGGTCCCCATAGGACCTTGCCCTCAACTTGGATCAACAATGGTAGAGAATGTTCCATCCTCCCTTTGGAGGATGGACAACATACTCTATGCTACACCTGAGGAAGATGGGTCCTGATATTGGGACAGCTTGGAATGTTCCTACTCATGACCACAGAATGTGAGCTCAGATCTACAGGGATGCAGAGGTCACTTAGGTTCCTAAGCTGAATATGGGCCCCAGATCACATCAAATCAATGGGGTTTAGGGTCAACAATATTTATACCCCTTTCCCATATTAGGGAGCTACTCTCTTGCCTGATCCAGCTTTTTGGTCCTTTTTCCAACTATGACATTATCTCCCCAGATCAGATTTCAGGCATGGAGGAAAAAAAAAAAAAAAAAAAAAAAACCTAGTATAGCCACAGGCCCTTTGGAATATAACTAAAATAGGCCTACTAGCTATGTACAAAATGGTGAAACCCCCTCCCCCAACTCTTCATCTGCACTATCCCAGCCTTTAGGTCCATGATTAGTGAACAACTTGTTTGGCTTTATATGTTAACTCTCTTTTCAGCCACCAGGTTCCAGACACTAGCATAAGGCCAACCAGACTTCCCTGAATAGACAATCCCACCAATGTGTCCTGGAGCTCTGATTCCCTAGAGCCCTTTCCCACTAGGGAAAGAGAGACAGGCTGGGAGTCTGGATTGACCTGTCAACACTCAGGTTCAGCGAAGAAGCAATTACAGAAGCCAGACCTTCCACCTTCTGCATCCCACAATGACCTTGGGTCCATACTCCCAGAAGGTTAAAGAATAGGAAAGCTATCAGGGGAGGGGATGGGATACAGAGTTCTGGTGGTGGGAACTGTGTGGAGTTGTACCCCTCTTATCCTATGGTTTTGTCAGTGATTCCTTTTTATAAACAAATTAAAAAATAGTGTTTTTGGGTCCCTTATATGTGCTTCAGTGTGGTACTACAGGAATATAAGGTATTTCTTTTTGCTTGTTTGTTTGGGTGGGGGGAGGAGGGTTCTTTTTTGGTCTTTGAGAACTCTTCTTACTGTTGTTATACTAATTTGCATCCCCACTAATTCCACTCATTATGCCAAATTAACACCATATAGCTCCCAGGCTTAAATAAAAAACATAAAACTTTTAGAAAAATGTAAGAGAAAATTCCCTAGTTTTTAGGACTAGGCAAATAGTTCTTAAATTTGATACCAATAAGTTTCTAAATTGATAAAATGAAAAGCTTTCTGTGAAAGATGGAAGGGATCTATTAGACTACAAAGGGATGAGATTGTAAACTACAACCAGAGAAAAAATACTGCACACCATGAATGAAAAGTCATTCACCAGCATCAGTCACCAAGGAGACACAAACTAAAGCCAGAGGTGAGCTATCACCACACGCATTTCGGAATAGCTGAAATTAGAAGTAGTGACAGCATCCGATGCTCATAGAGATAGAAAAAAAAATCAGATCACTCGTATATTGCTGGTGAAAAATACAAAATTTGTAGCAACTCCTAATAACCATTTAGTGTGTCTTCTGTGTGTTTGTCTATTTTTTTAATGCAGCTACCATAGGGCTCAGTAATTGCACTTGGAGCATTTATCCCAGAAATGTGAAAATATGTTCACATTGAAATTTATACAGGAATGCTTATAAAGCAGTGTTACTCACAGTAGTAACAAAGTGAGGGTAATATGGATGCTTTTGAATGAGTGACTAGTTAAACAAATTGTGGTACAGCATACCGTGCTATACTACTCAGCAATAAAAGAGAATGAACTATTGAGAAATGCAGCAAGCTGGATGGAACTCCAGAGAATTACACTAAGTAGAAAAAAATTAATCCCATAGGCGGCTTGCTATAGCATCCCATTTATATTATGTTCTTAAAATGGCAAAATTACAGAAATGGAGGAGAGAAAAGAAAAGTGGTTGAGAATGTTTAAGGAAGGATGGGGCAGGGAGAGAGGCAGCTGTGGTTATAAAGAAACAACTGGAAGGCTCCTTGTAGTGATGGAATTGCTTTACATCTTGGCTGTAACTATGTCAATACTGTAACATGGGACAAGTGCAAGAAGTTACCAGTGAAGGCAACTGGGGAAGGGTACTGAATTTCTCTTACAATTGCCTGTGTGAAATGAAAGCAACCTCAAAATTAAAAAGTTTAACATAAAACTTGAGCACTCCAGGAGGTAAGTAGTAGAGCACAGTACAAGATTTTGATGGGGGGGGGGGGTAGACAGCATAATGGTTATGCAAAGAGACTCTCATGCCTGAGGCTCCAAAAATCCCAGGTTCAATCCTCCCCCCCCCACACACACACACACTCCTACACCACCATAAGCCAGAGCTGAGCAGCTGAGCTCTAATTAAAAAAAAGGGGGGGAGGGGCAGGCGGTAGAGCAGAGGGTTAAGTGCACATGGCAGAAAGCGCAAGAACTAGAGTAATGATCCCAGTTGGAGCCCCTAGCTCCCCACCTGGAGTGGGGGGTCACTGCGCAAGTGGTGAAGCAGGTCTGCTGGTGTCTATCTTTCTCTCTCCCTCTCTGTCTTCCCCCTTCTCTCCATTTCTTTCTGTACTATCCAACAAGGACAGCAATAATGGCAACAACAAGGATAAACAACAAGGACAACAAAAGGGGAAAAATAGCCTCCAGCACTATAGTGCAGGCACTGAGCCCCAGCAATAACCCTGGAGACAAAATAAATAACTAATAAAAAAAATGTAAAAAAAAAGACTTTGATCCCCTGCACCACATATGCTGAAGCAAGTGCTCTGACATATAAATAAATAAATTGACGTAGAATGCAGAGAAAAGTCTAGCATCCAGGTTATTAAACAGCATCCTTGAAGGCTACTTGTGTGAGCCTTAGAAATTGCAAAAACAAGGGCCAGGTGGTGGTACACATGGTTAAGTGCACAAGTTGTCATACAAAAGGAACCAGGTTGAACCCCCCCCAAGTCCCCACCTGCAGGGGGGTGGTGTTTCATAAGCAGTGAAGCAGGTCTGCAGGTGTCTCCCTGTATCTCTCTATCTCCCTCTCCCCTATCAATTTCTCTTCATTCTACCAAATAAAAGTAAGGAAGAAGAAAGAAGGAAAGAAGGAAAGAAAGAAAGAAAGAAAGAAAGAGAAAGAAAGAGAAAGAAAGAAAGAAAGAAAGAAAGAAAGAAAGAAAGAAAGAAAGAAAGAAAGGAAGAAAGAAAGGGAGGTAGGTAGGTAGGTAGGTAGGTAGGTGAGGGAGGCAGAAAGGAAGGAAGGAAGGAAGGAAGGAAGGAAGGAAGGAAGGAAGGAAGGAAGGAAAGAAGGAAGGTGGAAGGGGGTCAGGTGGTGGCGCACCTGGTTAAGTGCACACATTAGTGCGCAAGGACATGGGTTCAAGCCCCTGGTCCCCACCTTCAAGGAGAAAGCTTCATGAGCAGTGAAGCAGAGCTGCAGGTGTCTCTCTGTCTCTCTCCTTATCAGCCCTTCCCTCTTGACTTCTGGCTATCTCTATACAATAAATAAAGATAAATAAAAATAAAAATATTTTTTTCTCTCTGGAGTTGGGACCAAAACCTGTTTAAAAATTTTTTAAAAATAAAGGAAGGAAGGAAGGAAGGAAGGAAGGAAGGAAGGAAGGAAGGAAGGAAGGAAGGAAGGAGAAAAATGGCCACCAGGAGCAATGGATGCTCCACAGCATCTTATCAGCTTACCAAGAAAGGAACAAGGCATGAGGTTGAAGCTATGGCAGGGATATGGTGTCAGAATTACCCCTTTCCAAGGGCATAGTCTGGCTTCTGAACATATGGCAGGGTAATGATGGTGAGGCTGAGTCACTCTGAAAGGCAACTTCTAGCCCAGGCATAAATGAAATGTCCACACTGAAAGAGCACCAACAAATCTCTTGTCCAGTAATACGTTCTGGGGAACTCTAGGTTTACATGATAATGTGGTGGAAAGAATTCATGGTCAGATTAGTCTGGGAACCACTGTATCCTGCATGTCCTTCTTGGCATTCCCAGCACATGTCAGCATCCTAAAGCAGTGTGAAATTCTGTCCTAAGAAATCCATCCAACTTCGTTTAAGCCAGTATTTGATTAGGCCAGAGACCCCCTACTGCCATGCAATTTTCTTTTCTTTCTCTCTCTCTCTTTTTTTTTTTTTTTGTCACATTCAAACAATCCAGGAGAACATGTCTCCATAGATACATGCGGCAGTGATGAACTCACGGACTCACTAAGCAGTGCAATGGAGAGTACAGATAGGCAGAGGGCAAAAAATAAAGGCTTTGGAGAAAAACAAATGGTGTACTGAATGCTACAAGTAGCAATTATATGGCTTTGGTCAAACTGTACAAATGCTCTATCTGCTCTACATGTAAACGCTAATAATAGTACCTGCTTCTCACAGTAGGTGTGAGAAATCATTAATGACAGCACTGATAACATAGACTTTTACTGAGCAAGTATTATGTTCAGTGGTCCTCACTATTCAAAGAAAATACAGTCTGGGTAGATAGCATAACGATTATGCAAAAAGACCCACATGACTGAGGCTCCAAAGTCCCAGGTTCAATCCCCTGCACCATTATAAACCAAAGCTGAGCAGTGCTCTAGTAAAAAGAAAAAAAAAAAAAAAAAGCACAATCCCCACAGCAAGCAAGAGGCTAAGAAATGACAATTCTGCCAAATTATTATCAGCACTGGTAAAAGGCTGAGCTGGACTCTAGACACATAACTATCCAACATTCCCGTTTATGTTCCCTAAACAAGCCAGTGAAAAGCACCTAGAACAGTGAGTCATCGGCAAAGATTCTGTCCCTTCTCACTTTTAACTTGCCAAAGGTTCTATTCAGAATGAAGTGCCTGAAATAGCTTACCTGGATAGAGAGCACTGGCTTTGACCTGTGAGTGACACAGGTTTGAGGCCAGTCCCTACTGCATTGGAGGAAGCTTTGGTCCTGTGGCCCCTTAGCATCTTGCTGCCTGTCTTCCTATCTGAAAGTCATCTCAGAGCAGTGCTTCTCTCTCTCTCTCTCTCTCTCTCTCTCTCTCTCTCTCTCCCTCCCTCCCACTCTCTCTCTCTCTTTCTCTCTCTCTCTTAAAAATCCTTGGATTTAAATACTTGAATGTATCCTGACCATCCAGTGACAGATACTAGGTACTCCTGTCAGCTAATGGTATTTGCCCCATTGAGTATCTGTGCAGCCTTCCATGGCTGTTCCCAGGAAGCAGGGGCCAACTGACCAATCCTGCCCTTGTCCCTTGACCTCAGGCTCAAAAAGCAGTTACCTTGAGTCTCCAAAAGTCAAATGGCTACTGTGGGGCTATAACATATAATGTCAACTGAAGACATTGATAGATATCTCCATAAGAGAATGTCTTCATCAACTCAAGCTGCAATAGCAACACAGACTAAGTGGCTTAAACAACAAACATTTCCCACAGTTTGGGAAGCCAGGAAGTGCAAGATCAAGCCTACTCAGTTCCTGGTAGAAGCTCTCATTTGGCTTGCAGAGGGTAGCCTTCTCACTGTTGCCTCTCATGGCTAAGAGAGGGAGTTCTAGTCTCTTTCTCTAATTATAATAAGAACAGTATCCATATTTTATTACAAAAAATATAGTATGTTTTCAATATCTAAGTCAAATGTTACCTTCATGCAGTAATCTGTGAACTCTGGTTTCATCAAAGTACAACAGGATTTCTGGAATACTGATAATTAACTATTTTTGTGTATTCTGTTTACATGTATGTGCTTACTTGGTGAAAATCCACACTAAAAAATTTTGAATGCAAAAACAGTATCCAGTCATGGTGGCTCTACCTTCATGACCTTATCTCAATTTAATTCCTTCCTACAGGTGCCACTTCCAAATACTACAACATTTGGCTTAGACTTCAACACAGGAATTTAGGCTGGGAGTGAGGATAAGATAGCTTGATTCACAGCATGATGCTTTTGAAATACATTTTCTCAGGAATGGAATCAACTGATAGAATTTTTAATTGTAATAGAAATTAATAAATCACCATTTGAAATATTTATACAAATTTTCACTCTCAACAGTGTATGAGAGGGGACATTGGCCTACAACTGTTATATAACTTTAAAAAAATGTCCAAGATATGTTGATAAATGCAAAAACATAAACAAATGTTTACTATGATCCAGCCTTAAAAAGAAGAAGAACAACAAAAAAATACAGGTGGAGGAGATAATATAATGGTTATGCAAATAGATTATTATGGCTGAGACTCCAAGGTCCCAGGTTCAATCCCCTGTTCAAACCACCATAAGCCAGAGCTGAGCTATACTCTGGTAGAAAGAAGAAGGAGGAGGAAGAGAAGGAGGAGGAGGAGGGGGAGAAGGAAGAGAACAGATTGTAATTACATGGCACTATATATGTGGAGAGATATGTACTGACCTCCTCTTGATGGCAATTATCTTCAAAAGGTGGAAGACAAGCTTCCTTTAATTGGATGGGTACTGATCATGGCTGAAGTTACTATAATAGCCTCTTAAGTTTGTAAGCAGAAGAAACAGATTTAAGTTACTTTTTTAAAAGAAAGATAGGAAGTGATAATGAACTAAACATGAAATGAAACAAACTTTTTCAAAATATGAAAAACTGCCATTGAGTGGTTATTTTCTATCATAGCTTACCATCATAAATCATCCCTTTGTTTTCCACAAAATGAATTCTGGAATCTACATAAGAAAGTTGATCCTGGACCCAGCTGTCCTGACCATGGGTCCTCCATTTCTGTAGTATCCAGGTCTCCACTTATATCCCAAGTCCATAAACTTACTATGTAATTTTCCTTTTAGAACACAAATGCTTACTATTAAAATGGGGGGCTTTATGGAAAAAGCACTTATTCCACACCCATAAGGCCATAGTCAATATTTTTGTCTAATTTCCTCCTAGATTTGATTCTATTCAAATATCCCCAGAGTACCTTACATAGCTGTAATAATGTGTATAATTATGTGGTCTATCTTTCCCCTTACAGTCTATGTGTTCAGTCTCATGCAATGTGGCAAACATTCATGGACTAGTTAGAAAGTGCGATACTCTCACTTGCCATACCATAATTTCCTTGACTGTGCCCCTAAATTTGGTTATTGAGCTTTTCACCAGTTTTTGATTTAGGTGTTTTGAGTCATATCATACAGAAAACTTTCTGTGTGGTTAGGAAACTTCTTTCTAAAGAAGATACTCTTAGAAAAGGAATTGCCAGGTTAAAGGATTTAAACACTTTTAGAGCTCTAAATAATCAGTATTATAGTAACTTCCAGGGTATCTTTACCACTGTCTAGTAGAAGGGAAAAGTATTTGCTTTCACCAAAGTCTTGCCAGCAATGGGTGTTCTTTAATTGGGTGGTGAAAAATGGCATCCTGTCTTAATTTGTTTTGCTTTGATTACAACTGAAGTTTTAGTGGTTTTCCATATGTTTGTTAACAAGCTGTGTTTTCTCTTGTGATTTGTTTGATCATGTTCTTCACACATTTACTTATGTTTCTTCAAGCCCTCTTAGTCACTCTTCTACTAGAGCTTCCCCATTCAGTGACTGTTATTGGTACAAACCTGTAATAATAATTGTTCTGAAATTCTACATCCATAGTATTCCACAAGATAATGTAAGTATGCTCTGATTAAATTTTCATACCAGCCCTATTTATATAATAAACACAACTTCTAAGCCCACTTGGCAGAACAGACAACAGAAATCCTAAGTGATTTCAGTGACTTCTCCAGAATAGCACAACCAATAAGTTGTAGAGCTGGGATTGGAATGTGCCCTTCAACTTCAGGAAGCAAGGCAATGACAGTAGTTTAAAGTCCAGGTCTGCAAATAAGCTTTGTCCAGGCCAACTGCACCACCTTGGGTAAGTGCAGACCTCCCAGAGTCCCAAGAATAATAGCAGCAATTTCCTTCCAGGGCAGGTAAAAGGGTCAAATGTGATCTAGGTTGTGCAATGCTGAGTACAATGCCTGGTTAGCCATAAGTGCTCTACAAATGGTTCATTTTGCAAATACTCACTGATGCCATTGGGGTTACTCTGCTGGATCCTGGGAACATAGTGGTAAGTCGGAGTTCAGAATCTTTCAGAAAAACAAACTTCCAGCTGTTGATCCATGTAGCAAGTCTCTCACAAAAGCACATTCAAAGCACTAAATAGGCACAGCCCAGACCTGTAGTTGCTTCACAGGGTAGACTCCATCATGTAAAGTCAAAATAGTCTTTCTGGAGTTTAACATTTGAGCAGTCTAGTTCCTTCAGCCCAATGTCATCCATGAAGGGTCATGACACAAAGCAAGATGGCTCTCACAAATTTACCTACATATCAGCCATCACATTCTTTCTCTAGAGGCAGGAGTTGGGTGTTAGCTCAGCAAGTTAAGCGCACATGGCACGAAGCGCAAGGACCGGCTCAAGGATCCCATTTCGAGCCCCCAGATTCCCACCTGCAGGGGGGGGTCGCTTCATGAGCAGTGAAGCAGGTCTGCAGGTGTCTTTCTCTCCCTCTCTCTGTCTTCCCCATCTCTCTCTGTCCTGTCCAATAACAATGGCATCAGTAACAACAACAATAATAACCACAATAACAATAAAAAGGGGGGCAACAAAAGGGGAAAAATAGCCTCCAGAAGCAGTGGATTCACGGTGCAGGCACTTAGCCCCAGCAATAACCCTGGAGGCAAAAAAAAAAAAAAAAAAGAAAAAAGAAAAAGAAAAAGAACCATATGAGTTCCATGTCAAACAGATCCCAACTGGCCAGATGACTGCAGACAATGGATATCTTCTCTGCGCTTCAATACCTTATCTCTGAAACCAGAATTTAAAAATAGATCATGCTACAAAGTTGCATCATGAAAATTATTCCAGTTGTGTGCAGAATTGAGATACTGGCCTCGTAAAGTAGTAATTACTAAGCACTGTCTGTGTACAGGTCTGTAGTTTAAGCATATCTCATATAGCATGTCACAGAGTTCTTAGCACAACTCTATTTAATCATTTAGCCAAATATTTATTAAGCATTTTTGAAGGTACTGGTAGCACATAAAACAAGCAGCCCTATTCTGATGAAACTTACATTCCAATGAAGAAGAAAGAAATTAAACAAGATAAATAAATAAAAGGCATAATGAATCCTGTCATCAGGAGTGTAGAGAGGAGGTATGGAAAAATGACAAGCTAGGCATTACAGTTGTCCAAGGACAGCCTTGCAGGAAAGGTGATGGTGACAGTTTGGGATATTGGAAGTGAAAATCACTTCTCTCCCCAACATGTAGTGTAAACTACTGAGCTCTATACTTGCCTTGCCAAATAGGGTCTTAGCAGATGTGACACAGCAAAAGTCTAAAATATGCTTGTGCAGGCACTGCTTCTTGTGTTGCCGGCACGGCCAAAAGAGAGAGTCCCTTGGACAGCAGCTGCTCCTTCACCCTTAGCTCCAGCTCAGATGCCAGAAAGCAGACAGACAGATGGAAACAGCCCAAAAATCCCAGTCTGGATGAGCCACCCTAGCCAGTGGAGGGGTGTACACCATCCTGAACACCAGTAAGGTCTGGGTTTGCTTATCGCACAGATTCATGGAGTCACCAATGACTGATAGAGGCCATCTGCATACATTCTTTTAAAAAGTGAAAGAAGGGATTATGTGACTATCCAGTCAGAGAATAGAACAAGACAGAGATCAGATGCAGAGGCCCATGTGGCAAATTCAGGGGGTAGCAAGGAGACCTGTGTAGCTGGAATGGGGGAGAGCAAGGAGGAAAGCAACAGGAGAGAAAGCCAAAGAGGTGATGACTAGCTAGATCAAGTAAGATGTGAGTGGCCATATAATTTATCATCAAAACCAGATCATGCTTTTAAAAAGTAAAGTATAATTTGTATATAATAAAGAACAGTCTTTTTAATGCACAATTATATGAACTTGATAAAGTTAGACCATCATGTAACCAACCACATAATGAAGAAATAGAACAGCTCCATCACACCCCAAAATATGCTGTGACATTCAAGGCCACTGCCCCCCGCCCTGGCAAACACTTTGTACCCCTTACAGCTCCACCCATTGTAGCACAGCATTAAATGGAATCATGAAGCATGGGGTTTGAGTTGGCTTCGTTCTTTTGTGTGTATCAATAGACTGTTCATTTTAAATGCTGTATAACAGTGGACATACCACCATTTGTTACTCATTCACCAACTGAAGGACATCTGGATTGTTTGCAGTCTGAGTGTCAGAAGCCATTTATGCATCCACATACAGCAGACCAGAACATTATGGGGAGTGAATAGTTCTTCTGAGAGAAGAGGTGTAAATGGGGACCATCACACAAAGACCAGAACTGCAGTCAGTCACCTGAGTCAAGTAAAAGAAGGCACTCTGGCTGTTATCCTGGTGAGGTGGAAGCTACAGAAAGATTCTGAGCAGAGAAACAGCATGAGCAGCTGACATGTTTATGAGACTGTTGCCATAACGATGGTGACTTAGAGCAGAGAAGAGGGCATCACAGTGGCCAGGAGTAATCAGATCCAAATACCCTGAAGGGAGAGCTGACACAATTGTGGATGGGACTAATTACAAGGTGTGAGATAAACATACACCCAAGCTCCTTCGACATGAACAACTGAAGAAAGAATGACTGGTCCATTTTACAGAGAAGGCTACCCCAGACTAGAGAAGATGCCATGGCCACACATCTAGAGGGCAGATCCAAGATCAATAGCCAGCTGTGCTTGGCATCACCACACATTCCACAGCACCTCACATACTTCCCCAACCACAGTGACTAAGGGAGGACAAACCAGGGCCAGCAAGATAGCTCTCCTGTAGAGTGTGCCTGCTTTGCCATGTGCACCATCAAGATTCAAACCCATTCGCTACAGCAGTAGAGAAAGCTTTAGTGCTATGGTGCCATGCCCCCTCTTTCTGTTTATCTTAAGAAGTCATACAGGAGTGGTAAAGCCTTAGTGATGACAAAATAAGGAAGAAAGGAAGGAAGGAAGGAAGGAAGGAAGGAAGGAAGGAAGGAAGGAAGGAAGGGAAGGAGGGAGGGAAAGAGGACAGGAAAGGAATGAAAAAGAAAATATACTTCATGGGTGGCAAAGTATGGAACAGGGTCACGATGGTATACTGCCCACCTCCCCCCATTTCTTTTTTTTTCCTCCAGGGTTATAGCCGGGGCTCGGTGACTGCACCTTGAATCCACTGCTCCTGGAGGACATTTTTTCCCTTTTTTGTTACCCTGGTTGTTTTACCATTGTTGTGGTCATTATTATCGTTGTTATTGATGTTGTCGTTGTTGGACAGGGCAGAGAGAAACGGAGAGAGGAGGGGAAGACAGAGAGGGGGAGAGAAAGACAGACACCTGTAGACCCTCCTCACCACCTGTGAAGCAACTCCCCTGCAAGTGGGGAGCCGGGGGCTCGAACCAGGATCCCTCCACTGGTCCCTGTGCCTTGCGCCACATGTACTTAATCCAGTGTGCTACTGCCGGACCCCCATTTCCCCCCATTTCAACTATGTCACTGAAAGAGAAAAATCATTACTTAATGCTGTTGGGCAGATCCCTCTAAAGGGGAAATAAATCAGTCATGCAATGACGGCTGCTGTGGGCATCCTCTCTCATAGTGTGTCCACACCCATTTCCCCATGGCATTTATTACAAATTGCTTATCTTGAATCTCAAGAGGATGACTCCTTCTGCTACACCTCCCTCATAAGCACTGATTTCTAGTGTGGCATTCAGAGTCTATTCTAGCTACACACACACACACACACACACACACACACAGCCCAATCGGCAGAGAGGTAGGTGGGTGCCATTGAGTAAGTAAGATATCACTTCCTGCCTGATTCTTCAGTATCAAAAATAACAAGAATAGGCTTGGAGACACATGGGTCATGGATCAAACCTTAAATCTCAAACCTGCTGGCTGTGAATCTTTTTATACCTTATATATAACCTCCTGAGCCTCAGCTTCCTCTCGTGCAAGATGTCTCTCTAGGGCTTCAAGGAATAAATGCACTCATGTACAAATGTGCCCAGCAGGTAGAACGAGTTTATTCATCTTACCAAGCTGTCAACCAGGGCCCAAGGGATCACTCAGAGGGTGCCTGCCTTGCTATGCATGTGACTTAGGTTTGAACCCTGGTACCATATGGGAGTGCCATGGTACCTGGGAAAGCTCTGATATTTGTGGTGTCTCTCTCACTGGTGAATGAAAAAGGTGTCCCAAGAGTGGTAAAGCTGTTAATGTATGAGGTTCCAGCTCCACAAATACGAATGAGTGAGTGAATGAATGAATGAATGAATGAATGAATGAATGAATGAATGAATGAATGAAACAAGCAAGCAAGCTGCCAGTCAGTCCTGCTCAGTCAGGCTGCACCTCAAGTTGTTTCAGCTAAACAAGTCAGATTTCAGCAGGGTCAGTCAGGAGAGAGGTTTGACACAGGTTCTCACACCTGTATTCTTAAACCTAAGGCATGACAGAGCTCACACCCACTTGTTTAAGTCACACCCTCAAGGCCTCAATACTCCTTACTCTTCACCCCTCACCCTTACCAGGAGCAGACAGGTAGATAGAGAAGGCTGGTTCCTTTGTGACCAGAGAACAGTTTCAAACCACATGCCAGAAGCAATCTTCAGCAGCCTGAATGTCAAGAAGGATTCATGTTTTCTTTGGAGGGACACAGCCTCTCCCCATCTTAGGACCCCAGGGCAACAGGCCTTCATTTCCACCCCTTCTGTTGGGTTGTCAGAAAAATCATGGCATACTTTTCTGTTTTGCTATGCAAAAATCAGCCATGAATTTTCCAACAACCTAATATTTCAGATATACACCTGCACCATCAGCTGAAATTCAGCCCCCTTGCTCCTGTGATCCGGCACAGCCTAAGACAGCGTGAGGTCTTTCTGCATTGAAAACAGTGCCAAGACTGTGAGGTGGGAGGAGGGGAGCATGAGAGGCAGCAGTGAGCAGTAGGTCTGTGTGTGTGTTCATCTCTCTGCAAACAAGTAATGAACAGGTGACAGGACTGCGACAGGCCCTGTGCCCCCACGCACCTCTACTTACTGCTGAGACCAATTTACCTGACGAATCAATCCGACCCACTTTTAACTTCATGATTTATTCACGTAATTACACCGGAGACTTTTTTTTTCTCTCTTTCTCCTTCTAATTATGATTTACAGATGCTGTGAACTTCTGGATGAGGATATCACCTCAGTCCTTCCCAGGAATCTGAAGACAAATTTTCAATTTAAAGGACAGTGTTTTTACAAGAAATGTCACCTCAGCTAGCCAGGAAGCTGAACAGCATGAGTAACCTAGCTTTACTAGGCTCAAAGACACAACAAGGGGAGGGAAGATAAACCCCAAATCCACAGGGGTGTGCCTTCTGCCCACTGTCTGGGTGAAAAAGCTATGACTGAGCAGCACTGAAAACTCCACCCAAGATCCCACGGTCACTGAGTAGTCAGACATATGTCCCCTCTGCTACAGAGACCCCATCTGTCTCACAGTGCCATGCTGTCTCCCCAAAACATGACAAACCTGCTCTCCTTCCTTACACCTTGTAAATCGCAGTGTAACCTCAGGTTTGAGACTTAACTTTTCCAGCCACATATTCAGATTCCATAGGAAATATTTTTTTTAAAAAAAATGTTTATTTATGATAGAGAACCAGAGTGATGTTCTGGCATATGCGATGCTAGGGACCAAACTCAGTACCCCACCCTTGAGTCTAATATTCTATTCACTTGGGTGAATAGCCTTGGGTCTAATATTCTATTCACTGCAACAGGGAGCATTTTCCTCAAAGAAGGGATGCTCTGGGATGAGGGAACCTTCATTTCCTGTTCATCAAGTACCTAATAAGATGATGTGTGTCAGGCACTTGGCCAGCACTGCAGGGAGAAAGGCAGTCCCACTCTCTAGTGCAAACTGGGATTGAGTGGACAAGACCAAATTTGTAATACTGCTGTGTCATCGTTCTGAGGAAAAAGCATGGGAAACAGGGCACATGTCTATCAGCCCTGAGGAGGATGGAGCACCTGGGAAAGCAGGAGTAACCAGGCTGAAATGGAAAAGAAGACAGAGATATTCACTGGGGTCACAGGAGCAGTTGAAGCTGCTCAGAAAAAAAAATGGATGTTTGTGGGAGAAGGCTCCAGAAAGAACACTTTTCTTCCCAGTAAAAGAAATGATGATGCCACGCCTACTTGGCATGGTAGCCAAAATCAAGATGATGATGTCACTCAGGAGCCTGTATTCTGGCCCTTTTGATCCACTTCTGGAAATTTTCCATCAGCAATATTCACCAGAAGAGAAAGTCTCCACTCAGAGAAAAATATTCACTGCACCCAGAGATTTTCATAGAAACACTGTTCAAAAGGACTGAAGAGCTGGAAATAGTCACAATGTCCAATAACAGGAAACATTGGGCTTCAGTGGGTTATGGAACATCAATTTTTCATCTCAGTGCAATCATTAAAAATGATCATTAGGAACTCAGGAAGTGTTTAGGTCAAAAAAAAAAAAAGCAGAACACAAAATTGCATCTAGATTATGAGTATCTCTTATCTAAAATATGTGGTCAGAAAACACAAGCAACTGGGCTGGCAGGCTACGAAATTCTTCCCGGTGTTATAATGCTACATTAAAGGCATGAGGGTTTGTGGTGGAACCTGCATCCAGGAGTGGGAATGGGAGGAAGGAACTGTTTCTAGCTCTGAAGTGCCAAGAGGGACCTGTATTTAAGGGTGGGATGAAAGACAAAGACATTTTGCACAGGGAGCCTTCCCAATGCAGGCACAGTTGGGCTGTCCAGGCCTGTAAGGGAAGCCAGATGCCACACATGGTGACAGCTCATAGAGTACGAGAGTTATTGCTGCCTTAGGGTAGAATCGTATATTGCCTGGTGCTGTTGTAGACAAACAGGCTAACAGGCCTTCTGCCTGCAGATTATCACCCCTCCAGCCTACTGTGTATTGCTCTCCTGTAGGCAGTCACACCACCAGTCTTCATGATGTATACATGTATGTGGGTCTGTGAACTGAAGGCACCCACCGGTGGTCTATCCAAGATGCTGTATCTTCAAGTCCTGTTGTGCTGAGAGAACCCAGGCTCAGCTGGAGCCCTGCAGTCCTACCTGAGGCACACAGCTATTCCACCCAAGACCACTGGCAATGATATCTATCTGTCTTTCATGATATCTATCCACAACTGAGTTTGCCTTAAAACTGTATAAGCAGTACAATGTTAACAGCAAGCCCTGCAAAGCAGCCCCGAGCCAGACTGCTAACCACACCCTGGCAAGGTTACATAATCTGTCTAATGTCAGTTTCCCCAAATGAAACTGGCAGATATCCTTAAAATAAAACAACACTTACTTTAAGGAGTTGAGGGGATTCAAGGAGACAACACATGTCCACAGGATGCTCAGAAACTGTCTGGTCTATGCTGAGCAAGTAATAGCTGTTATGATTATTTCCTGCTCCAACGGAGCTTTGCCCTCCAAAGTACTCACTAGTCTATGAGCAAAAGTGTGCACATGTGCTCATACATACCACCCTGATGTGTGTTTGTTTGTGTGCATGCACATTTATTTTTTTAATATCTTTTTAAATTTTTATTTATTACTCCCTTTTGTTGCCCTTGTTGTTTTCTTGTTGTAGTTATTATTGTTGTTCTTGATATCGTTGTTGGATAGGACAGAGAGAAATGGAGAAAGGAGGGGAAGACAGAGAAGGGGAGAGAAAGACAGACACCTGCAGACCTGCTTCACTGCTTGTGAAGCGACTCCCCTGCAGGTAGGGAGCCAGGACTCAAACCAGGATCCTTGTGCTGGTCCTTGTGCTTTGTACCACCTGTGTTTAACCCGTTGCACTACCGCTCGACTCCCTGTGCACACACACATTTCTACATGTGTGTAAGTAGATGATACCCCAGAATTGGTTCCTTCTCCCCTGAGGAACAAAATCCCTAAGGTTCTGCTGACCCCCACCATCTGTAATTGACTCCCTTCTTTCCCTTCTTCTTTGCTTCACGGGGTTGTTTACATTATTTTAATTTGCCTTGCTTCTAGTCTTTCTGATGTCTTTTTGATTTGTCTGTCCTATGTTCAACAGGGGAGGTCTTTGATCACTTTCAAAATTCTGTCAACACCTTTTGGAAAAGGCCCACACAGCAGAAGACCCCCTGTGCCCAAGCTTCTGGCAGCTGTGTTTGATCACCCAGTTTCTCCCAGTGGGTTCACGGCAGCTCCTGCTGCAGCTGGCTTTCGTCAGTCTCCATCTTGGCCTGCTGCCTCTCAGAGCCCCTTCCCTCTCTCCGCACCACCACCTCTGCTCTGCCCAACGCTGCACACTTCCCCATAAAAGAAGTCCAAAGGGAGTCGGGCTGTAGCGCAGTGCGTTAAGCGCAGGTGGCGCAAAGCACAAGGACCGGCATAAGGATCCCGGTTCGAGCCCTGGCTCCCCACCTGCAGGGGAGTCGCTTCACAGGCGGTGGAGCAGGTCTGCAGGTGTCTATCTTTCTCTCCCCCTCTCTGTCTTCCCTTCCTCTCTCCATTTCTCTCTGTCCTATCCAACAATGACAACAACAATAATAACTACAACAATAAAACAGCAAGGGCAACAAAAGGGAATAAATAAAAATAAATATTAAAAAAAAAAGAAGAAGTCCAAATAATCATTTCATTTTCCCTTCCTTCTGCTTTACTCCAGACCCTCTCCTGAGCAAACATTCTTCCAGCTGTGGTTGCAAGCTGAATAGATTTCACAATACATATTTGCCCTCCTACTCATTATACTTCCAGGTGTTTTTTTCCTCCTGTCTAGGTCAAAACAATCCTTTTCTTAACTCCAGCAAGGGCTTCTGCCCAGCAGCTAGCTAACAGCATACAATGAAGGAAAGGAGAAAGAGCAAATCCCATGTGCAATGAGAAACAGAAACTGCATGTTCAGAAGTAATGCAATGCGCTCACTCCTACCCTTCCAGGCATGAGCTCAACAGGGCTCACAAAACTCTCAGAAAGACCTCGTTAACCTGCTCCAGGGGCCTCCTTGCTTAAGCTCGGAAGAATGGTTGCCCTCAAGGGCACAGGGGCCAAGCACACACCGGTCTCTCCCCCAGCATCTACCAACCCCCTCTCTCACACAGCTCCGTGGAAGGATAGCTACACTCATTCCTTTCATGCTCAGTGCCAGACAAACCATCAACTGCACCCCAATTGCAAGTAGTAAGACTACCTTTGGACATGATAATGGCCTCATCTGTGTTTATCAGATCCCCTGGGGAAATCATAAGATTTTTGACTGGCTGGCCTCATCCTAAGGGCTCCCTATTAACTGGGTATCCATATCAAACCATAATGAGACCAGGAGAAGGAGTCTGGAGTCAGATGGTTAGCATCCAAGTTGTACTTCCACAACTCATGTCCAGCATGTTACTCAGTTATGTTAGGTTTCCAAGTCCTCAGCTATATACTTTTCGTAGGGGGGAGGGGGGAATGCATGTAAAGAACCTAGCCCAAAAAAGAACCTAGCACAAAGAAAACAATCCATAAATATTTAGTCCTACCATTCTTCATTCACTCTTTTTTTTTTTCCTCCAGGGTTATTGCTGGGCTCGGTGCCTGCACCATGAATCCATCACTCCTGGAGGCCATTTTTTCCCCTTTTTGTTGCCCTAGTTGTTGCAGCTTCATTGCGGTTATTATTGCCATTGTTGACGTTGCTTTGTTGTTGGATAGGACAGAGAGAAATGGAGAGAGGAGGGGAAGACAGAGAGAGGGAGAGAAAGACAGACACCTGCAGGCCTGCTTCACTGCCCATGAAGCGACTCCCCTGCAGGTGGGGAGCCAGGGGCTCGAACCGGGATCCTTACGCTAGTCCCTGCGCTTTGAGCCACGTGTCATTCACTCTTGAATCATCAAATCCCAGGTCCGGATCTCCTTGTAAAAGGCTTTGCAGAGGGAAATACAAAGGCTTCCTGGGCCTCTCTTCTGTAGTGGGGAAAAGGTTTGGGGGCAGAGTGCCTACCAGAGGGATCCTGAAACACCTCACTACAGCAGCCATCTGTTGAAAAAGAAGACGCCAATGCTTGGAGGGACTTGGGAGGTGGGCTGGGGACCAAGGTGGCTCCCAATCTCCCTGCCCAGAATTCCAGGTTTCACTGTGATAAGAAATTTCCAGATTTTAGCCCCTGGATATGCTTATAATACAGTTATGATGCATTTGTAAGTATGCCTCAATACAGGACAGAAAGGCTAAAATATAATAAAGAGTTAAGAATGTGTAGAAAGTTTGAGATAGTGTAGGTGGTTAGTACAGGCTGGCCTTCACTGATTAAGTGATAACAAGTAGAGACGATGAACATCAGATTGAACTTCTATTGAGAAGGCAGCTTTTGTAACTCTGGCTAGCTTTTACCTGCCTAAAAGCCCACACACACACACACACACACACATACACACACACACAGAGGTGTATCTTTTTAATTTAATTTTTAATTTTTTAATTATATATATACATATATATATATATATATATACATATTTTGCCTCCAGAGCTATTGCTGGTGCTCGGTGCCTGCACTATGAATCCACTGCTCCTGGAGGTTATTTTTCCAATTTTTGTTGCCCCTGTTGTTGTTATTATTGTTATTGCTATTGTTGTTGGATAGGACGAGAGAAATTGAGAGGGGGAAGATAGGGGGGAAGAGAGAAAGATAGATACCTGCAGACCTGCTTCACCACTTGTGAAGCGAGCCCTCTGCAGGTGGGGAGCCATGGGCTTGAACCAGTATCTTTATGTGGGCCCTTGTGCTTCACACCATGTGCACTTAACCCAGTGCACTACCCCTGTACCCTTCCCCCCCAGTGGTATATCTTTTCCTGAGGCTAACCTTTCCCAGACATAGCTATGCAGGAAAGATAAAAGTAACTAAGGCGATCAGACCCTGAGCAATGTGTACAAGTCCCACCCCCTAGCCTTGCAGCCTCTGCTTCTGTAATGACACTTTTTGATCTCAAGCCTGCACCCCCTATATAACCTTGTACCATCCCTTTGTGTGGTGCCAGTTATCAGAATGATCTGAGCTCCTGGCCCATGCGTAAATAAAAGACTGCTTTCTTCTTTCACCCACCAAGGCTTCAGTAATCTTGGTTATTAATAGAGTTCCTTAACAACTGCAGTGCTGCTCTGGCCACAGGGACAGTCATCCTAGGGCAAAGTTTAGTGCTCCATGTTGAAAATCAAGCAATTTTTCCTCCTCTCTTTCCTTAGCTGTAACAATGAGGACAGGATTAGCCTCATCTCTTCCATTATGAGAAAAATTCTGAGTCAGTCAGATGGGGTGGGCACTCTAAAAGTAGCCATCAAACCTGAAGAGCTTTGAGTATCCTTGTATCAACTTCAGGGAAGAATCAACACAATAATCAGGCTTAACCAACAAATACAATTCTTCACTTATTCATTGGTCAATTCAATCAACAATTATAAAAGCCTCCTCTGTACCAGCATGGTGCTAGATGTGGGGAACAAATCAACAAAAATAGCCCACTGTATCAGAATTCTATGCCAAAATAACACTACAACAAGCCAGCCAGAGCTCCAGCTACAACCACCATCATTTATGCTCACTCATTTATGTTTGAGTTGCTTGGGGCACATTTGTTTTGTTTTATTTTTTTATTTTTATTATTTTATTTTTCCCTTTTGTTGCCCTTGTTGTTTATTGTTATTGTTGTTGTCATTGCTGTTGTTGTTGTTAGACAGAACTCAGAGAAATCGAGAGAGGAGGGGGAGACAGAGAGGGAGAGAGGAAGACAGACACCTGCAGACCTGCTTCACTGCCTGTGAAGCGAACCCTCTGCAGGTGGGAGCCTGGGATCCTGATGCCGGTCTGTGCACTTTCTGGCACATTTGTTTTTCACTTCATGTTTGTGTACCAGTTCAATGGCTCTGGTGTTCCCCATCCTCCTTAGATTAGTGGGCTATCCAGGAATTATTCTTTCTCTTATTGAAAGTGAAGATGTTGGAAACAGGAAAAGAATGGGACTATCCAATGTCTCTTAAGGCTCAGACTCAGAACTAGTACACTGTCATTTCTAGTGACACACTGTTGGCCAAACCAAGTCACAGGACCAAAACAAAATTCATAGTATGGGAAAGAATATACTACCTACCATGAGGCCACAGCAAGATTATGGTAAAAAGAGAAAGACATGGGATGTCAACCCTTCAGCTCCAGTACTCTGATGAGATCTTTCCTAGCTCATAAGAATCCTTAATTCCATTTTGGGTTATGCATGTACAAACTATTGTATTTACTGTCAAATGTAAAATATTAATTCCCCAATAAAGAAATTAACATAAATTTTAAAAATTGGGACAACCATTCAAAAGGTCACATCCCACCTTAATTCCTTAATAGTTTCTCCTGGCTAGAGAGGGACAGCAGTGTACTGGAACCCAGAAGCTGAAGGACATCTGTCCCTTGTGTCATTCCCTCTATCTGTGTGTCCTATAGCAGTTTGCACCCCATTTGACATGTGAAGTGGCAATCTGGAGAGGTGAAGGGGCCTGCACTAAACTCCCTCAGTCTTGTACTATTACTGGCATTTAGTGTAAGCTAAAAAGCAAGTGAATTCACTATATGTACTTTCACAAGCTAACAGAAACCAAAGTTGAGTTAGTTCAAGCAGTCTCACCATTAATGGAAGAAAAAAAAAATCAGACTGATGGGAAGAAGCACTCAAGATTAGATATAGCCTTAATGTGTAGAAAGTGGCCATCTTTGGGGAATAAATTAGACATTTCTGAGTGATCTCCCATGTACTGGATATGTTACATTATCTCTGGATTTTCCCAACAGCCCTGTGAGGAGCAATGTCATTTGACATATGAAAAAAATGGACAACCATAGAGACAGGAGTCCTGGCCCATGGTACCACAGCTGGTGAATAGCAGAGACAAGGATACAGGCAAGTGCTTTCTATTGCAAGACCTGAGTTGTCACTAAATGCCCTAAATGATGCAACTCAGGGCTCATCCATGTTTGTCCAGGTGAGAACAGACCACAGGTAAGGCCAACAAGAAATAGGTGGGCTTCCAGAAAATCCTTTTGACTCATCTGAAGGATACAAGATGGTCAGTCTCTCACTTCCATCCACCTGGAACAGATCTCATTGGCCCATCACAGGGATATGTATTCTTTTCCCAGCTCCTCAAGTGAACATCTGTTTTTCTCAAAGCTGTGAATGTCACGTCAAGAATTTCCAATTACCTTCCTCTTGGTTTTATTTAGCATCAGTGTATTGGAGGCATAATTAGTCTGAGATGAAAACCTGTATTGTTCCCTTCTCCTCTGCAATGAAACAGGTTTCCAAATGTGCTAACAGAGAAGATCCTTCTCCAGAAATGACAAACAGCAAGTGAAGGATGAAAGCAGAAGAGAAATCCAGATTAATGACAACTGTGGCTAAGTTGGGGCGGGGGTGGAGGAAGTGATGTTGGAATCTGCCACAGAGCTCCTGCTTTAAATCTCACCTCCTCCTCAGCTCCTAATGAAGATGGGCCTTTTCCACAACATGAAAGTGATGCTGATGAAGATGAAAGCCCAGTTTTCACTCTGAAATCCCCAATTCATAATGTGCCTCCAGGGAGTACTGGTGCCAGCAGTGATGGGAGCACTCATCCTCAGAGTCAGGGTCTCTTGGCTGATGTGAGCAGGCTTTGCATTAGCCAGTTACTCAGAATTTGGGAGAGAAGAGATATAGACAAATTTTAAGTGAGTAGAAAAATATCACTAGATTTGGGGAATTCAAAGTGTTAAAACTCAGAGTTTCTCATTGACCCTGGGTCTTGCAAGAGACTGGACCTTTAGCCTCTGATTTGTTCAATGCTTGTCAAAGTAAGTCTTCAAGGATCCTGTCCATGTGATGTGTGCAACGATACTCATTCTGTTCCTATTCTTGCCTTCATGCAAGCTCTTGCCCACAGAGCAGCCAAGAGGGATCACTGACTGGGAAATGGGTCATGACACTGCCCTGTCAAAGCTCCCCAGCGACTTCCTATCACGTTTAAGATAAAACTCAGCTCTTCACCTAGGTCATGATGCACAGGTGGCATCCCTTTGACAACCTCTCTCATCTCACCATGTCACTGCTTGCTCCCTCTTGCTGAGCTCCAGCCCACAGGCATTCTCTTTTCTGTACTTCTAATCAGTCTACCTTTACTCCCAGGTTGGATGTCGGTAATGGCAAAGGTCTCCTTTATGAAATCAAAGCCTTTCAAAGGGGCCTGACTCCAACAATCAATCCTCACCACAAGTCAAAAAGGCTGGCCATATAGTCCAAAGTGTCTCCCAACACTCACTCTCTATCACATCCTGGGTTTCTTCTGGAACTCTCCCATCATTTGATAGTATCCTGTTCTTTCTTTTGTGTTGTTGGGGTTTTTTGTTTGTTTGGTTGGTTGGTTGGTTTTGTTTTGCTTTTTCCTCTTGCACCTATCAAGTAAGTTCTATAGATATGGAGGCCTCATCTCAGCACTTTACATGATTTCTGTATGACATTCAAGAGGTGTTCAATAGCTATTAATGGATTCAACTTCTCTGGGGAAGCCAATGGGTTTTGGCTTACCAAGAAGATTGCAGGTAAGCCATGTCATCTCTTTTTTCTTTCTTTCTTTCTTTCTTTCTTTCTTTCTTTCTTTCTTTCTTTCTTTCTTTCCTTCCCTTTCTCTTTCTATCACTTTATTGGAGGTAGGTGGGTAATGATTTATAGTTTGGTTGTGGATACATGGATACATGTCCTCACCTCCCCATGATAAGCAGAAATTGTAAAAGACTTCCACCTCCAACTTAGGTACTTTTCTACCATCCTGCATCAGAAACCGCAGGCTCTCTCCACCCCCTGCTTTCCCCTTCCTGCCCTAGAGTCCTTTACATTTGTGCAGTATAATATATCTACATGCATGTTATCTTTAGATAACTGAGGAACTGACCTGGAGGGAAGCAAGGAAATTGCTATATGACTCCAGAAGGCCATTCATGGACTGATGGGGAGAAGCCAGGAGACAGATTTGCCTAACATTAAACAGGAGCTTGATCACTGCTGAGCTACTCAGTGACATAATGGGTTTCCTTCATGGATGGTGGCTACTGCGTATCAGGGGTAAGGTAAGCAGAGGTGAATGTGGGAATCTATATAATAGAAACATGAGCATTCGTCTAGGCCCTGAATCAGTGAGCCATCCACAGTATCCCCACTGGCTTCTTCTGCCTCTGTCTTATCTTCCCAGCCAGATCCTTATCCTCCAAGTAAGGAAAGAACGTCATCTTCTTGCACAGTCCCACTGTACCTTGCATGGGGCAGGGTTGTGGCATTGTATACAGCATGTAAGTCCACCAGAATGGGGCACAGAAAACTGACCTGATTACCTTTCTTTTTTCTTTTATTTCATTTGTTTTGAATTGAGACTGAGAGAAAATGAGAGCAAAGTGAGAGAACGAGAAAGAGAGACACCTGCAACACTGCTTGACTGCTCATGAAGTTGGGAACCAGAGTCCTTGTGCATTGTAATATGTAGGCTCAGCCAGATGAACCACCATACAACCCTGGCCTGATCACCTTTAAGATGAAAGCAGGAGGCTCCAGTTGGGGCAGGCTTCCAGACTGCTACATGTGGGCGTAGGCACCTTCTTGGAAGGCTGAGCTTGTAGCCTGAACAACAAGTAGAAGACATGGTTGAGCATGGATTGCTTGTCTTAGTCCTCCCCACATCTCTATGGGGACAGGAATTCCATTCTATCAATGAGGAAACCAAGGTTCATGGAGGCCAAGTTGTTTGTCCAAGTATTCTAGTGAATCTGAGTGGTACTGGGAGTTAAATCCAGTTGTCAGGTTCTGCATTTCTGCCACCTTAACTCCTGATACACCAGGAACTTCCATCTGATTTTAGGTCCAGTTGGAAAATGTTCTCAAATCATCCTGCCCTTTTTATCTCCCTGTCTTCTGAGAAAAATGACACTCTTTAGTCTTCTGGGTGGAATCCAACTCTGAACTCCACTCAGATCCTTGTTCAAATATCCAGTAAGGGTGCGCGTGAAGGAAGCTGGTAGAAGCAGTCACGTGTGCTTTCCTCCAGGCCATGTGCAGGCATGAAGCTCCTTATGTATACCCCAGTTCCTTCTCATCACCTGGCACAAGTGGGAGGAACTCAACATGTAAGTGCCAAATACTCACCTGGCAAGACTAAGTCATTCTGAATCCTCCTCCCTCCCTGCCAAGAAATGGTGAGCCAATATCTATCTTTATCTGTATTTTCTCCACTTCCTTGGGCTTTCTGTAGGTTGTGAGGGGTGGGGTGGGGGATGGGTGAATAGGAACAATATGAAGAAACAGAGCAAAGAGAAATAAAGTAACATATGGACTAGGAAAGGTGACATATCTAGGGAGTTTAGGGTGACTGTAGTAAAAGAGAGACAAGGGAGAAAAAGGCAGAGAACAAAGATGCTAAGAAATGTTGCTATGAGTTAGGAACTGGATCTACTGACAGTCTTTAAGGAATACTGGCATTTTAAAGCACATCTTTTATTTTTCTATTTGTTTTTTCTTTCTCCAGTGTGATTCTAGATAAAGACTAGGGCATAAGGCACCACAAATTATATTTGGATTACAAATGAATGGAACACTCGTTCTGAGATAATACCTATGACTGACGTACTATCTGTTCCAATGAATAAAAATAAGACAAAACACCTTTGAATGAAAATTCTCAAACCATAGATGACTACTTTGTTATTCAATGAAGTAAGAATTAGTGAATACATGCAAGTATGCTTAATATATTTTGAAAAAATATATAACAGCTGAGTAAGTGGATGAATGATAACTCCACTGTTTAGCCCACAAAGTCCTAGGTCTCTCCCACCTACAAGTAAAATGCAGTAAAACTTAAGATTAACTTAGAGCCAACTAAAACCCTAGGTCTATTCCCTCTCTGACTTAAAGCCAGACCCCATAAACCCAATACTGGTTTGGATACAATAAATGACACTCAATGTCTTAACAACTGGAAGAAAGCTTAATCTCATCAGATAAAGAAAGGACTACAAAAGCTGGGTAAGGGCAAGAGACGGACTCTAGTCAGGGAATCCTTGGATTCCCACAGACATGATAGGCCTAAACCTTGAATAGATCCCTCTTTTCACCATCACTGGTTACTTCCAAAAGGAACATCATCATAAGCCCTCTTGTGGGCAGAGCTCTTCAGGACCTTGCCCTCACTGTAGAGCAACAATGATAGGAACTGCCCCACTCTCCAAAGGGAAGCTGGGTCATCCTACTCTGCCACTAGAGGAAGACTGGTCCTGAAATGAGTGCAGCCTAGAATGTTCCCAGTTGTGACCATGGATTATGAGCTCAGACTGATAGGCACTCTGAAATTACACAGGCTCCTGTGCTAAATAGGAATAGATAATGGACCCTAGATCAGATCGATGAGGTAAATAGTTAATGGTATTTATATACTTTCCTCATGTTTGGGAGCTAATCTCTGCCCTAATCTAGCTTTCTAGCCCTGTTCTCAACTCTGACACCATCTTTCCAGACAAGATTTTTAGTCTAACTGCATGTTAGCTGTCAAGCTCAGGCAAAAATTACTGAAGTCATGGGCCCCTTAAAACATACCTAAAATAGACCCTTAACTTCTTCCTATTCAAAGACACTTAATTTTATCTTCTCTATTCCTAATTTTGGGTTCCTGTTTACTAAACATTTTGTCCTGCTTTATATCTTCCTGCCTTTCAGCCACCAAGTTGCAGATGCTACTATAATGCCATCCTGACTTGCCTGGGCAGACAACCTCACCAATGTGTCCTGGAACTTCACTTCTCCAGGGCCCTACCCCAAGAAGGAAAGATAGAAACAGGCTGGGGTTATAGATCGACCTGCCAACACCCATATTCAGCTGGGAAACAATTACAGAAGCCAGAACTCCTACCTTCTGCACCCCAAAAATAATTTTGGCCCATTCTCCTAGAGGAATAAACAATAGGGAAGTTTCTAATGGAGGGAATGAAATATGAAACTCTTGTGGTGGGAACTGTATGGAATTATACCTCTATCACCTTACAATCTTGTAAATCAATATTAAATCACTAATAAAAAAGAGAATATAAAAATGAGCACTTCCTAAGTAACAGTATGAACTCATTTAATCTGGACAGCCAACTGTGAGGCAGGTAAGTAGTAACACTGCCTACATTCTGCAGGGGAGAAAGGGAAGATTCACTTAAGCTCCCACAGTTACTGAATAGCAGAGCCAGAACTCAGAACTCACTGTACTGACCTGTGCAGAGATCCTACTTACTTACTTGAAAGGTACAGAGCACCAGTTAGCCCACTTTCTTTTGTAAGCCATTTTTTTTAACTGAGGTGATTAATGGTTTATGGTAAATACAGTTGTTGGTACATGTGCAAAATTTCTCAGTTTTCTGCAAAACATTCTCATTCCTAACCTAGGCCTTCCTCCACCACCAGGCACCAGGACCTGAAAGTATAGTTGCTCCCCTCCAAGTGCAATACCGCACTTCCTGAGGTCAGCTCTTTCCTATCTGCCCTTGTTGGAAGAAGCCTGCAGTCAGGTATCCTGGCAATTCAAGATGTACATATCTTCTAATGGCTTAGAAATTAATTTCAGAAAAATCAACTAAATGCAGTTGGCACTTTCTTGCTTGTAGTCAATAAATGCTGACAAAAATTTTGTTTCACAAAAGCACAATATAACAACATAAAAATGATTACTAGAGCAGAATTGGGCCTTAAATGTTGAGGCTGATACATACCTGCTAAGCCTCTAGCAGGAGACTTGGTCATGGAAATACCTATCCCTGCTGGTGCTCCCCTCACTGTTCCCCAGGGGGTCACTCAAAAAAGGAATTCCTGGGAGGAAAAGCTAGAAGAAGCAAATTTAGCCTGTCCTCAAGAGGTCTTTGGGCTGGAGACTGCTTATGGGAAGAAGGTGGTCTCACACAAATGGTGAATTTCTCAAGGGGCAGAAATATGTTCTACTCATCTTTCTATTTCTAACTCTAATTCAACATACAAAAATGCTTGTGGATTTGACTTGAAGTTAGTTAAATGGGTTTTCTCAGTCTGGTAAGATAGTTCACCTGGACAGTGTGCCTAGTTTGTCAAGCAAGCAACCCAGGTCCAAACCCAACTACACCTCCACTGGAGGAGATTCAGTGCTGTGTAGTCTTTCTCACTCTCCCTCTGTCTCCATCTGAAAAAGATGAACTGGAGCAATGAAGGGCAATAAAAAATAAAATTAAATTTAAAAAAAGCTTTTCCTGCCCCCTCTCAGACACCAAGTGGCAGGTGCTATCAAGATTCCATCCTGACTTCTCTGGGCAGACCTCACCAATATGTCCTGGAACCTCACCTCTTCTGAGCTCTACCCTAATAGGGAAAGATAAAAACAGTCTGGGGGTACGGATCAACCTGCCATGTCCAACAGAGAAGCAATTACAAAAGTCAGAACTCTGATCTTCTGCACCCTAAAAACAATTTTGGTCCATACTCCCAGTGGAGGAGAAGTGATAGGAAGAACAAGATATAAGAGCTCTGAACTCCAGCTCCATCAGGACACACAGAGAGAAGAGGGAAAAGGGAGGGACATTTAAATGTAGTAAAAGTGTTATGTGTGGCTTGGCGGGGAAGAGAGGACTGGACCTGGAAGAAAAAGGGAGCAATTGTATACAAATGAAGACAGACAGCTATAGAGATGATAGCCCATGTCTGCAATCATAGGAGAACTGTGGTGGCTTGCAATGAAGGGACTGGAGATTCAGAATTCTAGTGGTGGAAATGGTGTGGCATTATACCCCTATTGACATGTAATTTTGTAAGTCAGTATTAATACAATAAAAATAAATAAAAGGGGTTTCTCCACATTATTGAGAGCATCAGAAGTCATACTGTTACAGGAAAAAGAGGATGAAACACTTTGTCCCCCAAAGTGTCCAGTTTACCATCCAGGTCACAAAAGTTCAGATTCAATTGTTTGTGACCAGGAATCTTTGTTTTTATCCCATCACTGAGAAGGAAGAAAATCTGGAAAACACCAGAGGAAGTCAGACTCTTCTTAGAGGGAAGAAAAAGAAAAAGGAAGGACACTTGAAGTAGTTATAGTTGTAGGTGTGATTTAGAAAGTAAGTGAAGACAGGGCCATAGAAGTGCAGAAAAACGTGCCCCAAAAAAGGGTGTGTGTGTGTGTGTGTGTGTGTGTGTGTGTGTGGTGTGTTTGTGTGTGTGGTGTGTCAACTCACATCCACAACCTTGAGAGAACTACTGAAATTTCTGCTGGAAGAGGATGGGGGCACAGAACTCTGGTGCTGGGAATGGTGTGGAATTATACTCCTACTATCTTAGAATTTTATAAATCACTAACAAAAAAGAAAGAAAGGAAGGAAGGAAGGAAGGAAGGAAGGAAGGGAGGGAAAGGAAGACAAAAAAGAGAGAGAGAAAGAGAAAGAGAGAGAAAGAAAGAAAGAAAGAAAGAAGGAAAGAAAGAGAGAGAGAGAGAAAGAAAGAAAGAAAGAAAGAAAGAAAGAAAGAAAGGAAGGAAGAAAAAGAAGAGAGAAAGTGTAAGTTCCAGGTCTTGGTGGGACTCAGAGTTCTCTGGTGCTCACCTTCTCCCAACAATAAGACAAGCCATAGACCACATGGACAAAAAAATAGAGCACAGAATCTGATCCTTGTTTTATTGCCCCAGGGTGTGGCTCAAGTCCTCTATTCACAGCCAATAGGACTATCCCTGGGAAGCAGACCAGTGGAGCACAGGTGGATCAAAGAATGATTCTCAAGGAAATCTTGAGTTATCTCCAAAGAAAGTTATCCACCATCAGCTAACTTTTCCTTCAAAAAGGAAA
The DNA here is from genome assembly GCF_950295315.1 of Erinaceus europaeus. Classification (NCBI taxonomy): domain Eukaryota; kingdom Metazoa; phylum Chordata; class Mammalia; order Eulipotyphla; family Erinaceidae; genus Erinaceus; species Erinaceus europaeus. Next base: position 93,686,582 of record NC_080162.1, read on the forward strand.
ATTTGAATCTTTCTTGCCAAGAAATTTCTATTAATGTATGTGGATATTCTTTTTTTTTTTTCCTCCTCCAGGGTTATCGCTGGGCTTGGTGCCTGCACCATGAATCCACCGCTCCTGGAGGCCATTTTTTCCCCCTTTTGTTGCCCTTGTTGTAGCTTCGTTGTGGTTATTATTATTGCCCTTGTTGACACAATTCGTTGTTGGATAGGACAGAGAGAAATGGAGAGAGGAGGGGAAGACAGAGAAGGGGAGAGAAAGATAGACACCTGCAGACCTGCTTCACCGCCTGTGAAGCGACTCCCCTGCAGGTGGGGAGCCGGGGGCTCGAACTGGGATCCTTACGCCGGTCCCTGCGCTTTGCCCCACATGCGCTTAACCCACTGCGCCACTGCCCGACCCCCGTATGTGGATATTCTTAAGGATATGAAACTTAGACCCTGCCCCCACCAACCCCTTTAGTGTGTCATCTTTCCAAAGAGCAAAGATCTTTCCAAAGTGATATTTGGGAAGAGCAAAAACAAGGAGTAGTTCAATTGGAGAAACTTGACAGAGAATACCTCAGCCAGGTGGATGAGGTCAAGTTGAACAGTAATAGGTCATGCTGACAGCATATGCCCTGGACATGATGTAGTAAAATTAGAACAGCACTTTCATCTCTGTGGTCTCCCCCCCCACCCCAAAATTCTAGCCTAATATTGAGAAAATCATCAGTCAGATTCCAATGGTGGGGCATTCTAGGAAACACCTCACCAGAAACTGTTTTGATAACTGTGGAGGACAAGGGAAGTCTGAAAAACTATCACAGCCAAGAAGAGCTTAAGAGAGATATGATGACTAACGAAGTGTGGCTTCCTAGATGTGATCCTGGAGCAGAAAACGGATATTAGATAAAAACTAAGGAAGCAGAGACTTTAGTTAATAAAAATGTACAAATAATGGTTCATTAATTGTGACAAATGTATATTGCTAATGTGAGAATCTCATAATAAGAGGGAGCTGGGTGCAGG